>NC_089598.1:57426896-57626896 GCF_019320115.1 Miscanthus floridulus | reverse complement strand
GTGATGTACCCCATCACTGTCGGTTTACAATCAAAACTGACAGTGATGAGCTATTTTTGAAGTAAATTAATAATTTATTAAATAGAACAAAATTTTTTTGCCACCTAGGACTCGAACATGGGTCTCAAGGGCTAAGTTGAGGGGTCTTAACTGTTGCGCCAGTATGAGGAGTTCGAAACAAAATAAAAAGTTATCCTACTTAACACCTAACTTAACACCTAACTGCTACACCACACCACTGTCAGTTTGAGGAATGAACCAGCAGTGATGTACCCCATTACTATCGGTTTACAAGCAAAACCAGCAGTGATGTACCCCATTCATTGTTGGTTTTTAAACTAAAACCGACAGTGATGTGTAGATGGTCCTCACATGCCAACAGTGCTCCCACTAACCACAACAGTTGGAACACTGCTCCCACCTACCCCGACAACTTTAGTTTAGAAATAAAAATGTACCACGACTACTAGCCCCTATAAAATGGTCCTTGGCCAGAAGTTAGCCTCTCCATGCATGTTGGTTTCAGGCAGGCCTTATCAGCCAAGATACAATGTTTTCCTCTCACAACAAACCACATATATCATTATGCGTCGTAGTCCACCAAATGGTGCACACAACATGTACTAGAAGAATGCTATTGAAGATAGAGCAACGCCGAAGATTGGAGATGACATGAGGTTCATAGAGCCATCCGCTGCGGTGCGCATCTAGAAAAAGGCCATGTACAGACAAGGCGGATTCATCAATGCCACCTTGTCATCTCCAACCGGTATAACTCGTAGACCACCTCGGTGCTGCTGTTTGCCCGTAGTTGGTGCTAGAAGAATGCTACTGAGGTAGTTATATTATAATGTGTTGATACACATTGATTGTGACATTGACCTGTACGCAAATAGGTCTTTGTTATCGTATATGAAATTTTAGTGTAAGGTTTTTGTTAACGTATATGTAATTTATTTCTAATATTTTTGTTATTTTTTTATGTATTTCATTACTATCTAAATAAATATATTGTTGTTGTTAAAACTTTCCCACTATACTATCTAAATAAATATATTCTTTACATATATGCACCTTCGCTGTCGGTTCTACTTACAAACCGGCAGTGATATTAACTTTCACTATCGGTTCTACTTAAAACCCGGCAGCGATGTCAATGCCTCCCTTTATAAAACAAACCGTCGGCCACATACATCGATCCCACCCACCCATGAACTCTCACAGTCTCATTTCTCACGTTTCACTCTCACTTCTCAAGAAATCCACTCTCTCTACGTGATTTGGTCATGGCTCCTGTATTTTTCAATGGTATTGATATGTTGTCTTCTCCAATATTCTATCTATATTCATTTGATCTATATTTATATTCACGTTTCTTTGCATTCTACATTTATATATATTCTTATTCCTTGTATTTAATCTATATTTAATTATGTTGCCATATTTTACTTGGAAGAATTTTTTGAGCATATATTTTATGTTCACATTTTTTTGCATTTTATCGATTAGGTGGTATGAACAACGGACCTCCCCCACTACAAGAACCAGGTTTCCACCCTGGTGATGAGCCATTCGTTCCTAATGTGACCATTCCACGGTTCCCTATTCCAGCTATTGTATGAAATATTTTCCAACATCTTTTGTTTTTTTATGCTAACAAATAAGTGTAATTAGTTTAATATCATTGTTGCATACATATATGTCGCAGACTATATCCCTAATAGATTGGCTATGAACAGCACTTAGCTGGTTCTTTATCTCGAACATCGTTGAGAACACGACATCTAATGTAAGTGGTCAGCTATGGACGTGTGAACTTAGTTTTTCCATCCCTTTGAGGGGTGCAAATCATCGGAACCATATCCATGAGACGGGAAGACAGAGCCCAGACGTGATAAGCGCCTAATTCAGTGCCATGCACATCTGTTTAGAGACACTTCGACGTGTTTAGTATGATATGCCTGATTTCTCGCACTTCAAGGCACTTGCTTTGAATGCTGATGATATCCTCATCCCGCAAGCAAGCGAATGGTTTGCGAGCTACAACCGTGCAGATGTGGTAAAATGGTCACTTATACCTGAGTCGTAGTTATTTGTTATTTATTATTGTAATAATATTCTCTAATTTTTTTCTTTTTCTCCGCATGCAGATTACGGTCCAGGACCTTACCTATGCTGCATGTGGCTTGTGGGCCATTCTAGACCAAGCTATGGAGCAACTCGGGTACGATTGGGACTTCTGCAATGGTAACCTTAGCCAGCTCACTGTAGAAGGACGCCAGTACTGCATAAGGATTACTAACAGGGGCAGTGGTCGTTCAGTAGGTTACATCTATGGCCGACCATTCTTTCAGTATTGTGAGGCATGAGAGAGTGCACTCATACAGGCATTGGACTTCATCGATACAAGCGGATATATAATCTGTGACATCAATTACCATATATGGCTATAGAGGCATGTTAGTGTGCGTAGCCCGATCGAACCCGACAGTGATTCCGATAGTAATTAATGTTTATTAGGTTGCTTTCAAGGTCATAGTTTAATTGGGTTCTAATTTTAATTTGTACGGCTTTGTGTGTTTAATTATTGGTATGCATGTAATTCGTGTAACATTTGTTGGGTAACTAGAAATATACATTCCGGTGTCGTATTTGTCTCAAACTTTTTTTAGGCTTCCACGTGCTACGTGTGAAGGAAACACCTAGTTTGGGATTTTTCGGAGATGGTTTGCTACTTTTTGAGGTTTAATTGAATTTCCGTGCGACGACACCATTTAATTATAGGTTGAACTGAGTCTACCCACAAAAAGATCTGGAATGGTGCTAAACTTTTACACAGGCTTTAATGTGCCCTAGGGATAAGAATTTTGTGGAGGTGGATGACAAAATCTATTGGGTCCAAGATAAAATTCACCCTCTTTTGTCTCATTCAACACAGAGAAAACATATAATAAATAAAAAAACTTATCAGAAAAACCTTAGATCCTGTGTGGGGTCTTAATTTGGGTGTACATGCTTGCCAAAAAAATTTCAAGCTATTTCAACATAGGAGTATATATGCTTCACAGAGGTATATGTGCTCTTTCATCGAACCATGACTATACGCATATGTTATCAAGGTTTCTATGGTTCATAGGCATTCTGGTGTCGTATTGGTCTTAGACTTTTTTTAGGCTTGCACGTGTCACATGTGAAGGAAACACCAAGTTTGAGATTTTCTAGGGATGGTTTGCTACTTTCTGAGGTTTAATTGAATTTCTGTACGATGAGACTGTTTAATTATAGGTTGAACTGAGTCTACCCACGAAAAAATCTAGAATGGTGCTAAACTTTTATACAGGCTCTAATGTGCCCTAGGGATAAGAATTTTGTGGAGGTGGATGACAAAATCTATTGGGTCCAAGATGAAATTCACCCTCTTTTGTCTAATTCGGCACAGAGAAAAATATAATAAATCAAAAAACTGATCAGAAAAACCTCAGATCTTGTGTGGGGTCTTAATTTGGGTGTACATGCTTGCTAAAAAAAATTCAAGCAATTTCGACATAGGCAGAGTTTACATGCTTCATAGAGGTACATGCGCCCTTTCATCGAACCATGACTATACACATAGGTTATCAAGGTTTATTTGGTTCATACGCATTCCGGTGTCGTATTGGTCTCAAACGTTTTCTTAGGCTTACACGTGCAACGTGTGAAGGAAACACCAAGTTTGGGATTTTTCGGAGATAGTTTGCTACTTTTTGAGGTTTAATTGAATTTTCACGCGACGAGACCATTTAATTATAGGTTGAACTGAGTCTACCCATGAGAAGATCTGGAATGATACCAAACTTTTACACATGCTCTAATGTGTCATAGGGATAAGATTTTTGTGGAGGTGGATGACAAAATCTATTGGGTCCAAGATAAAATTCACCCTCTTTTGTCTCATTCGGCATAGAGAAAAATATAATAAATAAAAAAAACTTATCAGAAAAATGTTAGATCATGTGTGGCGTCTTAATTTGGGTGTACATGCTTGCCAAAAAAATTTTATACCATTTCGACATATGCGAAGTATACATACTTCATAGAGATACATGTGCCCTTTAATCGAACCATGATTATACATATAGGTTATCAAGGTTTATTTGGTTCATACACATTTCGGTGTCGTATTGGTCTTAAACTTTTTCTTAGGCTTGTACGTGCAACGTGTGAAGGAAACACCAAGTTTGGGATTTTTCGAAGATGGTTTGCTACTTTCTGAGGTTTAATTGAATTTCCGCGCAACGAGACCGTTTAATTATAGGTTGAACTGAGTCTACCCACGAAAAGATCAGGAATGTTGCCAAACTTTTACACAGACTCTAATGTTCCCTAGGGATAAGAATTTTGTGGAGATGGATGACAAAATCTATTGGGTCCAAGATGAAATTCACCCTCTTTTGTCTCATTCAGCACACAGAAAAATATAATAAACAAAAAAACAGATCAGAAAAACCTAAGATCCTGTATGGGGTCTTAATTTGGGTGTATAAGCTTGCAAAAAAAATTTTAAGCCATTTCGTCATAGAAATATATATGCGTCTATTTATTCAGTATATAACAGAAAATTTTTAATATATATAAACATCACTGTCGGTTTCAAAAAAACCGACATTGATGAGAATAAACTGACAGTGATACTGGTTCTCGCTGTTGATTTATTTTAAAAACCGGCAGTGATATTTAAAAATATTAAAAAAATTTGTGCCAGCCCTCGGGTTCGAACTCGAGTCTCAGACTACAGAGTTCAGAGACTTAACCGCTGCACTAGTATTGGATGTGTGCTTAGGGTTATTAACTTTTTTGTTTTGACCTAGAGGCCGCTTAATTAATTATAAAATAGAACAAAAAAAATTGGGCCGCCTGGGACTCAAACACGGGTCTCGGGGGCTAAGTTGAGGGGTGTTAACCGCTACACCAGTAGGAGGAGTTTGAAACAAAATAAAAAGTTATCCTACTTAACACCTAACTGCTACACCACATCACTGTCGGTTTGGGAAATGACCCGACAGTGATGTACCCCATCACTATCGGTTTGTAATCAAAACTAGTAGTGATGAGCTATTTCTCTAAGTAAATTAATAATTTATAAAAAAAACAAAAAAAATTGGGCCGCCTGGGACTCGAATACGGGTCTCGGGGGCTTAGTTGAAGGGTCTTAACCGTTGAGACAGCCGGAGGAGTTCAAAACAAAACAAAAAGTTAGAATACTTAAGACCTAACTGCTAAACCACATCACTGCCGGTTTGGAGAATGACCCGGTAGTGATGTACACCCATCACTGTCGGTTTGGAGAGTTACCCGGCAGTGATGTACCCCCATCACTGTCGGTTTTTACTTACAACTGGCAGTGTTGAGATACTGGTATAAAAGAGGTGCGGGTTGAAATTATCCAAATTCATTTCAACCCCACACCAACCCCTCCCCTCGGGCCGCCGGAGCACCACCCCATGTCGGAGCACCGCCCCACATCGTCCACTGCCCCACGCCAGAGCACCACCCTAGGAGCACCGCCCCACACCGTCCACCGCCGTAAGCCAAAGCACCACGCTGTCCGTGCCCTCATTCGTCGTCCACGATGCCAACCATGCCCCTCCTCCTTCCCGATGAGTGCATTCAGGAGCACTCCCACCATCGAGGCCTTCAGGAGCGCGCGGACAGTTGCTTTCCCTCCCCCACGGTGAGTGCATGGCTCACTGCCTGCTGTGTGTTTGATGAAATGCCCCACGGTGTTAGCGCCTCATAGTAGCGCTTGTCCCTCCTGGTTCCTACCTTCCACCACCTATGGCTAGTAACATTGCTGATTTTTTTGTATCACCCACATCACACGTATAATCGTGGTCATCTCAACTCCATCTTTTGTGAGTATTAGTGGTCTCCTTAGACCATGTAGGCTCGGATGCCAAGTAAAGGAAAAAACCAGGGACCTCGGTGGCTTCGTGGATTGCTAGATAGAGCACGGGATGAGTAAAGTGACCGAGTCACAAGATGGCATAACATGGAGTGGTTGGGACAAGAAGAAAGTGACAAATATACACTGTATTAGGAAAATTTAGTTCTAATACATCCACTCCTATGTGTATTATAGTTTTTTTAAGATAGTTGATAGTGTATGCCCACATTGATGATGCTGTTAGGGTATGTTTGTTTGTTTAGGTAAGAATCCCAGGCATCCTATTTTTAAATGTCTGGAATAAAAAATAAAGAACTGCCTTGTGACTTCGGAGAGCATTTGCTGGTTTTTTTATGAGCTTTCTAGCATCCTTACTAAGATAGTCTTTTCTAGTAGATTTTAGATGATTACTGATGATGATGTATTGGGTGATCTTGATACAAACACTGTAGCTACATATTTGATGTTCAAGTACAAATTTGTGTGCTCTTGCCTCTCTATCAGTCAGGAGAATAAATGATACATTTCAATGGCACAGACATGCACTAGCATCCCAAAAATGCATCTAGTTGATTTTTTAATTTCTTGGAAGATGTGGTTTTCTATTATTTGTTCATCAACCCTTTTACAACAAAAGTCCCATTGACATACCTACAAATATTGTTCATTAGAGCAGTGGTATCCATAGCCTCATGTTTCATGTAGATTTTGATATAACAGTGTGTGGATTACCAATGCATCAATGAGAGGTTTTTAGATACTAATGACAATGTAAAACATGACATAGATAGGTGACACCTGAATAAGTGGATTTTATTAAGATATGACTATATAAGTCAATTTTAGCTTCCTCCAAAATTCATAAACCAATCGGTATAATATGACTATTGGGAGCAATGAAGAATTTGGTTATTCATCTTGCACATGAGCAATACTGACAATGTATTGCCGAACAATGTTCTTACTCTTAAGCTTCCCTAGTTCAGTGAGTTACTATAACCACTTACCACATGCCTAATTTACTTAAATGTATAGGCAACCATGGCATGGTATGTAGTGCATGTTGGTCACATGCCTGCGATTTATCGAACCTAGGAAGATTGCTATGCTCAAGTCAATCGCTACCCTGGTAATTTGCACAAAAAGTACAACACAGAAGCTGAAGCTTTGAGGGCCTACTATAGTCATCCGGCCTACCTTGCAAACCATGGGCAACCGGCCTACCATGGTCCAATGAATGCAAACCATGGCCATCCGCTGGCACTGGAGATTGAAGAGAAGCCACCCACCGAAGATGTGAAGATTAGGAGAATTGCTCCTTGGTCTTGGAAAGATGTCATGCTTTTATTTATGGCTATGGTCATTGCTTTTCTTATTTAGAAGTTAATGTAGGCTTAGTTTCGTAGAACAGTAGGTGGACTTTGTTGTATGTGGTCAATCAAACAATGAATTTATTCTAGGTCAACATATGCTATTATTTGACTTTGTTGTATGTGGACTTATTATTAGACTTTGCATTAAACATTATATATATATATGAACATATGCTATTAGTAGTTGTCCGCATCCAAAACTAACCACGATTATGTCACAGCCATCACTCATTGTCGCCTGTTACCCCATCACCGAAGAATAGATCGGCAACAAGAAGCGACTGATATCGCTGGGATGGGAGAGCCGCATGATCCGACAAACAGTGATGGTGTTAATCAGGATGGTGAGAATGAGAAGCCATGGACCCCGTCTGGCCTGCTCGATCTGGGTCAAAATGACCAAGATGGCTAGGTAACTTTGGTATCATGTGACTATGTAGCCACACACGCTAATCAACTGAGAGGGTCATAGCTTACTTGGTGTCTCTAGCAGGAGCCTCTGACGGCCGAGGAGCCAGAGGGTTCGGGTAGCAGGAAGGCCAGATCCAAGCGAGGCGTGTCAAAGATTCCTGTTGGTAGGAATGCACACTGGCACATTACTGAGTTCGATGAATTCGGGGATCCACTCTCACTGCCTATAGCTTTGATCAAATACAAGACTATCCTCGGGTTACTTGTTAGGGACTTCATCCCGATTAGGTATAGGAAATGGATTAGGAAAGATGATGACCCTTGGAGGGTTCCCGAAAGTGAGAAGGATTACATATGGGATGCCAAGATCCCAGAGTATTTCACTTTCCCAAGGGAGTATGATAGGGAGTTAGTCAAGAAAAAATCAAAAGAAATCATGGGGACATGCTTCAAGAATTTCAAGGGGACATTGTATAAGAATTTTGTCCTCCAAAATAAAGAGCTAGATTTCGATGGTGGACAGTTTAGCAAGCATGACTTCTGGTAGGATTTCAAGGAATATAGGTTATCCGAGGAGTACTTAGAACTGAGCAGGAAGAATAAGGAGAACTCGTAGAAAGCGACAAATCCTCATCATCTCGGCTCTCATGGCTATGCCAAAAAGATGCCAGAATTTGAAGCAGAACTTCAAAAGATAGATCGCCTTGCTGAGGAAGGTGTTCAGGTTGAGACCGCTGATTGGGAGCCCAAATCAGTAATATACTGTATGGGGAGGAATGTATGGCACGCTGAGGATGGGAGCTTTAGCTCCACAAATGAACCCATGAGCGAACTCATCCAGAGGATCTCCTAGGTAACTAAGGAGGTGAGGGAGAAAGATGTGCTCACCCAAGCACTCGGAACCAAGGAGCACCCTAGTCGCACTCGAGGAACCAGTGTTGTTCCTTGGAAGCTAGCATTCCCCCAAGAATCTAACACTTGCCAAAGCCGCTCGAGGGGTAGAGCGGAACAGGAGGCAGAGTATTTGAGGCGACTAAAAGAGATGGAAGACCAAATAGAAGCACGGATTGAGGCGACTGTTGAAGCGCGAGTCGAGCAAATTTTGTTGTCCAAGGGCTTAGGAGTACCACAAAACCCTACTCCTACTACCTTTAGCCCATAGTTTAGGGGTCGCAGCAGCTACGGATCGACCCCACTTGACGAAGAAGAGACGAATGTGCCTCATCCGGTGGACGACATCACTGAACCCGTCAATGTCAAGTTGTACATCCGTCAGGAATGGACAAAGGACAAGGTGGCGCTTGGCCAGGCCTAACCTGCGGGAGACGGGACAATTAATGGCCGCCCAATTCCACAGGGGTACGCTCACGTCACCATTGACAGAATACTTGATAAGAAATATAACAAGATACCCATTGAGTACCCCGTAGCGAAAGACAGGCCGAAACTTGGTCAAAACAAGGGCTCTCAAGTGGCTTGGCGCAAGCGCTTCATTAAGCTTGACCATCAATTGTCCTCTGATGATGAGGATGATTGTGAGTCTTCGCCCACCCGCGATGATCACTCACCATCTCCCAACAGAGATCACTCCCCTCCTCATCCAGAGCTATCACCCCCAAGAAGACAGAGGTCTCCTTCTATTCCTCCTCGTCTGACTCCATCTTCATCAGCCCCGAGAAAAGAGACTCCTCCTCCTCCATCTTTATCAACGCCGGGAAAATAGAATTCTCGTCGTCATCCTTCTCCTCCACCTCATCCCAAAACAAGATCAAGGACATCCTTGCAGTCGCAGAAAAGGTCCTTGGATTTGGTCGCTAATGCTCCCAAAGTGGACCAACAAAAAAGAAAAATGCCGTTCAGTGGCAGCGTTACCACCTTGATGAAAGAAAAATTTACAACACGCATCTCGAAGGAAGATTGTGTTAGTTTCTTTAATCTCTGTGCCTCACTGCCTTCATATTTGTTGAAGTCCGAATTCGAAAGGCAAACACAGAATAAATACACTATAACAAGAGACAAACAAATACACAATAAAGATTTAAGGAACATACAGAAGTACATCAAAGACAACCCAGGATTAACCATGGAAGAGGCCGCGAACATCTATTATGATGTACAAGGGACGAGAACACTGGCAATGAAGTATGAAAGGGGCAATCTTTTGGTTTCCGATCATGAGTATAAAAATCTGACAACATATATGCGCCAGTTACATGAATATTACTTGGCTCAAGCAACAGAGACGGACGATTTTGGTTTTGAGGTTATTATCCATTCGCCACATGTTTTCAATTATCCTGAAGAAGAGAAGTTCGATGTCGAGTGGGAGTGCTTGTTCTAGCTATACCAGAAATGCTCTCTCGATGTTCAAATATTGACGCTGTGGACTATGTAAGTACCCTACATGCACGATATACAATTAACTACTCTCTCGAGACACAAATTGTTAACTTTTGAGCACATCCCATGATTTTATGTAGGTGTATAGCAAAATTTTGCATTCTAAAAAGCAAATGGGATTACATATGCTTCTTGGACCCCTTGCGAGTCAATGAGAGCACATGTCTAGGCCTCCATGGATGTGACGTGGAAGACCTGAAATATAGATTGATTGTTGTTTTCGACGAATTCACGATGAAGAACAAAATCCACATACTTCTAGCCTACAACTGCAAGTACGTGTTCTCGGCTTTTAATTTTATGCTTCTTTTTTTATTAAGATTATTCGATAATTAGGATTTTGTGATTGCAACAACCATTTCGTCTTCATTTATGTCAATCTTGCTAAAAATCTGATCGAGGTGTGGGACTCGAAGAAAAAACCATTTCATCATCTGGATGCACTAGTGGCAGTGCTGAATTAGTAAGCGATACTAATAACATATTGTTTTCTAATCACACATACCGCTTTCTAATGTTTCTTCCTTTAATGTTGCTCAGTGTCCGAAAAAGACATATCGGTGGGACGCAGGTCCCATTCAAGGTTGTCGAAATGGAGGGGAAGTACATATCACAGCCGGCGGGAAACAATAAATGCGGGTTTTATGTAATGTGGGCAATGCTTCGCTACATCGGCGGGAAATCGAAAGAAGCCAACAAGTTGGTGTGTATAATCCCCATTTCATTTATGTCTGTTAATAATTCAACAAAATGATTTACTGTTTCTCTTTGGATATCATCTTTTTTGAACGACAGCGCAAGAAATATAACCATGAAAGGCTGTTAGACATGGAGATCGTCGCACTGCAATCGGAGCTGGCAAAATTCATCTTAGCCGAGGTATTGAAAAAAGATGGAGTATTTTCCATTACACAATCCGTGAAGTACAAGTACCAGTATGGCCTAGAGCGGCTCGCTAGATTATTGTAAGAAGTCCGAGAAGCATTGCACAATCTGTGAAGTCCGAGAATATTTTTTTTTATTTTGAGGGATCGAGATCTAGATAAGAATATTTGAATTGTAACCGTAACATTTGTAATGTTTAATATTGATGGACATGTCGTCTACGTAGCGTATATAAAGTGAAACCCGATTCCACGAAAAAATATAAATTAAAATAAATTATAAAACAATAAAATACGAACGGGCCCCACTGCCGGTTAGCAACAAACCGATAGTGTTGTCGTAACCATCACTGTCAGTTAGCAACAAACCGGCATTGTTATCGTAACCATCATTGCCAGTTAGCAACAAACCGATAGTGTTGGCTTGCTCAACACTGCCGGCTTGAGCCATAAACCGATAGCGATGGTTACGACAACACTGCCGGTTTGAGCCATAAACCGACAGTGTAGGCTTACTCAACACTGTTGGATTGAGCCAAGAACCGACACTCTTGATGCAACCTTCACTGTCGGTTGGGACTACAAACCGATAGTGTTATTTAGCTGGACACTGCCGGATGGACCCAGGAACCGATACTGTTGCCTATAGATTAGTGTCAGTTTTTAAGAACCGATAGTGATGTCAACCCCCCATCACTGTCGGTATGCCACTGTCGGTTCAAATTCCGGTAGTGAAAGGGGTTTTTGAACCAACAGTGATGTCCATATCTGGGGTAGTGTATTCTCCCAGTTGTCGCATTCTCTCCCTCTCTCTATGTGTGTGTGTGCGTGTGTGCCGATCCAATGACTCCACTCCTTCACTCTATTTTCTCTCTGTAGACAAACTATCTCCCAGATCTGGTGGAGGAAGCCTACGGACAGCCTGCATAGATGAGGTGCCGCAAGCATGGAGGAGGCTGGTCGGTGGACCTCGAAGGAGGCCGGCGGATGGCAAGCGCGGGGAAGGACCAACGAGGATAGAGGTCGAGGTCAGTGCAGAGGCCAAGGGTGGTGTAATGGAATCCGACGGCGGTGCACAGAGGAGACCTAGGGTGTTGCTGGGTTGAGGTTGGCGGGCAACGCATGTGGAGACAAGGTCTAGAGTAGCATGGAGGTGGTGGGTGGGGCATAGATGATGCTCTCTGTAGATGCCTGGATTTGTACTTGGCCATTCCCTACCTACAGAAGTGCTCCGTCTGTATCCATTCCCCATTTGCAGTGTCTCCCTCTCGACCTCTCTCCTCTCATCTATCTATCCCCTACTTTTCCTCTGCCACTTATGCAGATCTATCTGTGGTGCTTTGTAGATGATTAATCTGGAGCAGGGAGGTTGGGAGATGCTTCTGGCTCTTAATGTCGGAGAATCCGTTGGCAGCGTCCTGGTGGCATGCTGCATGATGAAAGAGCAGAAGCAGGACAACAAGGAGGAGCAGCGGCGGCGACCGAACAACAGAAGCTAGCTTTCCATAGCAGAAGTTGAAACTATGCAGATGGATATTGTTTTTACATTTATAGAGATAGATGTCTAACTCATCTGTTGCTGAAAAACACCATTTTTCACATGTGGGCTTGTGACCGTTTCTATTGATGATGATTAATAGAGACCATCGTCGGCTACCGTCTCTGGAAAGCATTTTTTGGCTAGTCTAAAAGGCCTAAATATAGTACCTTTCTAAATTATAAGATGTTTTGTCATTTCTAGATTCGTAGGTTTTACTATGAATCTAAACATAACATATATCTAGATGTGTAGCCAAAAATTATGTATCTAAAAAAGCTAAAACATCTTATAATTTGGAATGAAGAGAGTAGTGAACAGACACTGTAAATGTATGTGTAAATAGTCTCACATTGATCAAATGCATGCCAACATTTGTACCATCATGCATATGGTAAAATCAAGATAAAAAAGGGCACATTTATCTTAAGAAGATATGAAAGAGTAGTTGGGGGTGCAGCTTAAGAAGATATGCACATGCTTGCACAACCAACACTCCCACCTGCCATGGGCCGTACCTAGGCGACCTTATCTTTCAGTGACGATCTCCAACGCGGGGATCGAGCTTCTTCTCTCCGCCATCTCCACGACCCCTGATGAGGCCGCCGCCTTCGCCTCTCCCTTGGGCGGCCGGTCCACCACGTCGGCACGGCACACGGGGCACGCGCTGCTCTTCCTCAGCCACGAGTCCACGCAGTCCGCGTGGAAGCTGTGCTCGCACCGCGGCAGCTGCCTGCACCGGTCACCAGCCTGGAACGCCTCGAGGCAGACCGCGCAGTCCCCGGCGGCCGCTCCGCCGTCTGCAGACTTGAAGTCGTGGCAAGGAAGCGTGACGAGCTCGCTGGCCGACAGCCCCCCGCCGTGGCCGTCCTGCACGCGCTCCTGGTTGGCGTGCTGGCCGGTGCCGCGGGAGACGAGTCCCCGCCGCAGGGCCCAGAAAACAACGAGGACGTGGACGACGAGCATCAGAGAGACGCCCACGATGAGCAGCGCCACGGAGAGGATTGCGGCTGGGTTGGTCATGATCATTATGGTAGCGTACAGCTAGTGATGATATTCTCTAGACTAAGAAGGGCCATGTTTCTCATGGATCATGTGAAGATTTCTCTTGCTTTTGCCGTTCCTTGCTTTGGATATATACGGCCACCAGTTCAAGTACGTGTTGGGAGAAACCAAAGAAGATGCGATCAGCACTGTATATATTGTATAGTAGGGGCTGTTGGCAGCTGCAAGTTACTGATAGGTACAAGGAAGAAAACGGGTGGCGCAGTAGCTGTTTTTTTTCCCCCTTGAGATATAATTGTTTGTTTGCCATCGTTAATTGCCTGAACCTGCATCCACAAGGCTCGATTGGAATTATAGCAGTGCCGAATTTCGAAGAGGATTTTCACGTTTTGTTGCCTGAAGATAAGCCGACGGTCAAAGGGAGACGGAATATATTTCAACCCTTTTGAAGCATTCCTTTGAAAAAGTGTTTTTTTTTATTTGCATCAATATTTTATTACCACGCTTCTTGCCACAATACTATGACAGTATACGTATTATATCTTCCTATTGTCAGCAGTTTTGGATGGATCTATGCCGTTTCAGCTCATAGAATGTGCAGTTATTTTTTGTTTGTGGTTCATTACAAGCCACTAGAAAAAATAATTAATATCACACGTCAGATTCTGACGTGCAGCCAGACAAAATTGATGAGCTGAGGTGCGACGCACAGGAACTTAGCATGAGCATGCCAGCAGGGTGCAAACACAAGGGAGATACAAATAGGCTCAATCCTATTGGTGACCCCCTGATTAGATCTAGTTGATTTGAGCCATAAATGATAAATCCAAGCAAAAAAAAAAAAAAGGAAAACAACTACGGTCAGCATCCCGCCAATCATAATAAGTGGCGGTTTGAACATCCAAGGATCTCCAAAAATCACATCACTTAGGCCATGTTCGCTTCGCTGAAATTTGGCTTATGCTGATGTTTATGCTGATATGTCGTGAAAGAAAAATATTGTTCGTTCGTTGAAAAATACTGCTGAAGTAGTTAGCTAATTTTCAAATATGGAATTAGGTTAACTGAGCTTAACTTGCATCCGTCGGCTTAGTCATGGACTCATGGTACCATCTAATCCTCATTTCTCTTTTTTTTGTGAAAAATAATCCCCATTTCTCTAATATATACTTCTATGCATCTCATATATGTTTGAATGTTTCTTTAAGAGATAGTACAATATGACATATCACAGTCATATACTATACCTTCCGTTATGGTGGCATCACCCTGGCGCGGGTCACGACTCATGACTGAAAGTATCATCTTATTTCAGTGCCGGACCAACGACCGAAAGTATCATCTTATGGTGGCATCACCCTGGCGCGGGTCACGACTCATGACTGCCCGCGGCCTCAATGTCAGGCGAGGCTGAGTGCTCCTCCATAGGCCGGGCGAGGCGGAGCGTGGACCCAAGGGTCGGGCGAGGTGGAGTCCTCCCCCAGAGGCCAAGCGTGGCGGAGCGTAGACTCAAGGGTCGAGCGAGGCGGAACCCGTGGCCTCGGGGTTGGGCGAGGCAGAGTCCTCCCCCAGAGGCCGGGAGAGACGGAACTAGCCCTTAGAAGTCGGGCGAGGCGGAGCTTGCGCACATGTGGGTCGGTTGGAGCTGTAGGCGCGCTCTTGACTGCTCGGACGTATCAACGTTGATGGTCATTAGCTCTTCCTCTTCGGGTACTCTAGTATTGGCCCCCGACACATCTGATTCGGTGACGTGGCTTCTGGAGTCCTCTGGAATCTTCTAGAGTAGTTTTTGCCTCTGATAAGTGCGATTTAATTTGACGTTTTGATCCCCTTGATGGTTTTCTGAAATAACCCTGCTGAAAATATAGATTCACAAAAACTCGTGGAAATTGTCAGTTTAAACCCCCTAAATCTATGTTGGTGATCATTTTTATGCATTATTTTAAGCTATATTGATGTTTATAATGAATAATAACTACCGTCAACACTCGTCGACATCGTCGGCGCCAAAGGACGCGAGCAGCGAGTGCGGTGTGCGTCGGTCCATGGCAGTGAGTGTGGATCGTCGAGTATCGTCGGGGTTCTGCACCATGGCAGCGTGCAGCGTGCCGAGGTAGCGAGCATGTACGGCAGCGGCCCGCCCACCGCCGACCGCCTCCCCAAGCTCACCGTGGTAAGCCATTGACTTCCGGTGATCCACATGCATGTTCCGTTTCGTAACTTTCGTCCATGCCAGCTAGATATTGGGTTGTAATGGTTTCGTGCATATGCATGCAGCTGCGGCTGTGCATATGCTGCTGCCGCGGATGGCGTTTGAGGACATCACGCTCGGCTCCGGCGCCAACGAGCTGCGTGTGCCCATGGCCGCGTCGCTGTGGATCCAGGATCCCCATGCTGCCCATCCACCACGACGGGGGCGCGGACGCGCACGACGACACAAGTTCAGGCCGGACCGGTTCGCGCCCGGGGGCACACGGCCATGGGCCGGGCGGTTCCTGCCATTTGCATCAGCTCTCGCAGCTGCATCGGGCAGGCTTACGCCATGGTTGAGACCAAGGTCGTGCTGGCCATGCTGCTCGCGAGCTTCCGGTTTGGCATCTCCGACACGTACGGCATCGTGGGAAATATAGGCGGGAGTTTTGGAGGTTGAAACACAAGGAGGCTGGGTGTTTTTTGTAAACTTGGCAGGGGCACAGCGTCTACCTTCCACGGTGGCAAGGCCACGTCACATACTGGTGATGGTGTGACGGGTCTTGGACTGCTGGTGTGCGACTGGAATAAACTAGGGACTACATGGTTGTCATTTTAGTAAGGATGGGAATGCTCCAAAAGTTTAAGGCCGTGTATTTTAGGGGGTGTTTGGTTTCTATAGGAAAATTTTAGTCCCTGTTCCATCGGATGTTTGGACACATGCATGAAGTATTAAATATAGACGAAAAAAATAACTAATTGCACAGATTGTGGCTAATTTGCGAGACGAATTTTTTAAGCCTAATTAGCCCATAATTTGACAATGTGGTGCTACAGTAAATATATGCTAATGGCGGATTAATTAGGCTTAATAAATTCGTCTCGTAAATTAGTCTTCATCCATGTAATTAGTTTTATAATTAACTCATATTTAATTCTCCTAAATAGCATCCGAACGTCCGATGTGACATGGACTAAAATTTAGTCCATGTAACCAAACACCCCCTTACTCTATAAAAAAAAGCCTGGGACAGCCTGAAATCATCGGCTCTGTGCGGTGGTATAATATTTTTCTCTCCCAACAAATCAGAATAAGCGGTTTATCGACGGATTGGCCCTAATACTAATTTGCCAAAAAAAAAAAGTCTAGGCCGGCGAATAATTGGCCCAATACTACGGCCCATAACCACCACTTCCTTTTTCCTTCCCTTCACACATCGCCCCTATTTCCATAACCTTCCCCATCCTCTGCAACTGTAGAAGCCGCAACGCAAAGCGCAAGGAGGGACTCCGCAACCACCACGATCTCCCTCTCCCACCCAGATCGCCGGCCCGCGGCGGCGCGGAATGGAGGTGCCGCCGGAGATACTCGACGCCCTCGCGGGCTAGTTCGCGCAGTCGCTCTCACGCGACGCCGCCGCGCACCTTGCCGCCGAGCAGAGCATCTCCTCCTCCGCCTCTTTCCCGGGCTTCGCGCTCGCGTTCCTCGGCTTCGCCGCCTCCCCGCGCCACGGCCTCCAGCCCCGCCTCGCCGCCTCCGTCCACTTCAAGAACCTGCTCCGCCGCCGGTGGCCCAAGCCCGCCGCCGACACCGACGACCACCTCCCCGCCTCCGACTGCGCCATCATCAAGGCGCACCTCCTCCAGCTCCTCCTCACCGCCCCGCCCCTCATCCAGGCGCAGCTCCCCGGGGCCCTCGCCGCTGCCGCGACCTCCGATTTCCCAACCAGGTGGGAGTCGCTCCTCCCGTCCATCGTGTCCTCCCTCGGCACTGCCGTCAACGCGGGGGACATCGCCGCCACCAACTCCCTCCTCGTCGCCGTGGTGTCGCTCTTCTCCCGCTTCCGCAACACTTTCGACAATACTGCCCTCCGCCTCGACCTCAAGTACTGCCTTGACATCTTTGCCGCCCCCACTCCTCGAGGTCTTCCTCTGCGCCTCCCAGATCATTATTCATGCTCATGGACTTTGAAATATTTGATGTTTTACATGCATTTCACTGCACTACACAGATTGAAGATCATTATTCAGGCTCATGGACTTTGAAATATTTGATGTTTTACATGATTTGAAGCTTATGTGAACTACTTTCTCTGAGGTTTATGCTAGTGAAATTAGCAGAGATAAGGAAGGAGGTTCAGTGCCCCATCTGTTTAGGTGAGAATATTCTTTCTAATTTGCTTAGAGAAACCTGGATGTTATATTATTATTTTCAGTTTTTAGTAAGTAGCTGCGAACTACTTATTGGAAGAAACGCACGAACTACAAGCTGATTTGCTGCTGAAGAAAAACATAAGTTCAAACAAACATAAACATAGTAGTTTTGATAAGTGCACGCTCAATTAGTTTCGATCTAGTAGTTTTGTAAATTTGCACGCTCAATTAGTTTGTGAGTTTCCTTGGGACAACAAATAGGAGCGGAAGAAACACACGGACCACGACGGTAGTAATGTGCAGTTGCGTCAATGGATCAAGACGGATCCCGGAGGAGCATCTGGAGCAGCATGTCGTTCCAGGCGTCGATGGGGCCGGGGAGGCACCAGTGCACGCAGTCATGGTACAGCGTCACGTTCTCGTGCGGCCAGTGCCCGTACCGGCTCGGGTGGCCGTCGGGCCGGAGCACCATCGCCGCCGTGGTGTCCATCAGCACCAGCCTCGTCCCCCCGCCGCTCGCCTCCGCCTCCGCCTTGGCCCTGGCGAACTCCTCCACCTGCAACTTGTGGAGGTCCAGGTCCAACCCCGCCATCCGCGTCTCGTTGGGCGCGAACGGCCGCGTCCGGCGGCAGTCCCCGCCCCGGTCCCATTCCCCTCCCTCGAAGTGCGACGTCGGCGACAGCGTCCGCAGGATCACCGTCCCGCTGAACCGGCCGGGCCCCCCCGCCGTCAGGACGCGGAGCGCGGAGCGGAACGCCATGCGCAGGGAGTAGCGCAGCGTCAGGTCGGGCACGCCCGGGACGAGGCAGTAGTGGCACCCGACGACGCGCCCGCCCGCGTAGAACACGGCCGGCCGGGTGAACCAGGTCGCCGCCGAAAGCACGACGCGGTCGAAGCCCGAGACGGCGTCGCGCCACGCCGCGTCCGGCTGGTCCAGGTAGATGTCCCACATGTGCCGGCGGGGGTCCGGCTGGTGCCCCCGCACCAGGAACGGCGACCAGAAGATGGCCATGGTGAAGTTGTACGGCTCGTAGCGCATCGTCCGGAACTCTGGATTCGTCGTCGTCGAGATGTCTTTCGGGTACGCCACCTGCAAACAGTTTTATTTAGCAGATGACATCAGAAATCACGACATGTTCGTTTAAACTTATCGACCGTTAAAATAATAAATCAGGATCAGCTATTTACTAGTTCGATTATTAAATACTAGTCGTCGAAACTACTGCACAAATTGGCAAGAGAGAGACAGGAAAAAGAAGGTTTGCTGCAACTTGAAGTTGAAGGAGGCAAGGACCAAGGAGGCAAGACAAGGCAATAAATGCAGAGTAAATTCGGCACCTTGGACAGCAGGCACATGAGGGACTGCATGTGGTTCCTGGCGAGGGAGTCGCCGACGAACGCCAGCGACGAGTTCCGGACGGCGTCGAAGAAGGCGGCAGCGTCGAAGCGCGGCAGGTCGCAGCCGTCGGGCCGCCACCGCCAGCGGAGGAAGCCGCGGTCGGGGCGGCCGTACTTCATGCAGTTCTGGTGCTCCTGGATGAACGGGCAGGTGAGGTTGGTGTAGTACGGCGCGTCGTCATCGGGGACCCACTCGCCCGGCCGGAAGATGTCGCACCCGCTGGGCGCCCGGACGGCGGCTGCGCGGGGGCGCGAGGGTCCGGACGGAGAGGGCAGGGAGACGCCGGAGCGGTACGCGTCGAGGAAGGAGCACGGGCGGCGCGCCGTGGCGAGGAGGAGGAGGACGAGGGCGACGACGGCGAGCGCCGGGAGTGATGCCGCGGTCGTGGTGACGACGAGCTGGAGCTTGTGCATCGGCAGATCCGACGCGATGCCTAGCAGCCGCTGCCGCAGGTTGCTGCGCTTCTGCTCGATCTTTGCTTGCATTTTGAGCTGGAAGAAGAGGGAAGAGAGCTGCTAATGGTGGTGCGAAGTGCAACCAGATAGATAGAGTAAAGAAGTAGCCTGCCTCGGTAAAAAATGTCAGCTTGTTCGGGAGGCCGTATCGTATGGTGGATTATTTATTGCTGGCTGGTTTGGTGTGAGAGAAAAACACTATTTCCGACTGGAAATTTATGATCATTTACGAGCAAGCGAACAGGCTGTGTAGCGTTGCTGGCTATCGTCGTACGGCAGTTATTATTCTACTGCTCTATGCGTCAAACAAGTGGCCTGCTGGCTTGGATTTATCAACCGGCTACGAGATATTTTTTTCTCACGACAAAATAGTTTTAGCCAACTTTAATACTAACCGAATAAGCCGAAGAATATAATTATAACATCTTTGACCATCAAAATAGGTCAAATTTGACCATATTTATAGCAACTAGTATTAATATTTGTCTCCAAATAAAATTATTATAAAAATATATTTTATAACTAATCTAATAATATTTTTTGCATTATAAATGTTCATATTTTTTAGAGAATTTTGGTCAAAGTTGAGATCGATTGATTGTGAGAATTGCATCCTTTAGTGGGTGCAGTGAGCAGTAATAATATAATACATCCAAGGACAGATATGAGCGGGCCGCTTGGCGCATGTGATGTGTGGAGCACCCTGTCAGCTCGGACACTTTATTCGGACCGCAGCAGCGTTTTGGGGCCTATTCGGTCCTCTTCAGGGCATGGGCCGGCCGGTCACGTGGCCGTCCGTTCGAGTGATCAAGTGGATGATGCACCTCCATTTGTTTAAACGCTACGGCGGCAGTCTCGCTTGATGGCTGGGAATTTTCGAGAAGCCGACAACACAAACGTTATGAATTTCTCTCCTTTTTTTCAAGCTACAAACGTTGTGAATTGAATGCACAAAGACCGTGACGGCCGTGTAAAAAAAAGAAGTAATGGAAGCCACAGGTGAGGTGGCGCGTGCGGCCAGCGGGACGCCTTGTGGCATCAGTGTGTCACCTAAAGAGAAGCAAGTCCTACCACCGTGTCCCGCCTGACATGATCCGTCAGAATCGAGCGCCGGCAATGATCGGAAGCACTACCGCCCGGCAATGGTCATCACTGCCTCGCCCGCGCCGGCTCCGGCCAAACGCCCAACAAACTATATTTTCTTTTCAGGTCCGACAATACTATTGTGCCCAGAGAGACGGAAACAAAGGCTTGTTTTGTTTGCTACTAAAATTTATCATGCAAAATTTTTAACAAGGAAAATTGTCATAAGTTGAACATAGATATTTGTCAGTTTGCCACAGATTTGACGATGCAAACGTAAAATATTGATAAGTTTTGCTAGTGTGTGTGTGTGTATATATATATATAGATATATATACTTGTAGTTGGCTATAAAATAACTTATTTTGTAGTCACTTTGAGTTACGATAATTGCTATGTTAATTTACGAGATTATAGTAATTCTTTACTAAATGGTTTACTATAACGTTATGGTAAATATTTCCATGTGTTATAGTAACCCAACTATCGTAAATATGTATTGACATTATCGTAAATTAGTATATAAAATTATCGTAAATAGACGTGGCTACAGAATAATTTATTTTATAGCTGGCTACTGAATATATTCTTCCTATATATATATATCCTATAACTAAAAAAAATAAAAATAAGATAAAATTTTTGTGCGGCTTTTTTTCCCCTTCTCATCCATGCGATACCGCATCACGCACTACACTCCATCCTCCCCTCGCCGTCAGCCCCGCACGCCCACAGCCTCCCCCCACCGTTCGAGGGATATCTAACTATTTGCCACTCTTATGGTGGCTGCCTCTCCGTTTGCCAACTTTACCGTGCCAATTACAAAATTACCCGAGAAAACAGTAACCTTGCTAATATTTTGCCATTTTCGCTGACGTATCATGCCATATCAGCGCGCCAGCGTGGAAGTTAACGCCTCCGTCTCCGCTGACCAACGGCGCCCGTTCGTCTCCGCTGACCAAAAGCACAGTACGGTACAGAACTGATGGTGGATGGATCGGACGCCTAAGCTAAGCAGCTGCTGTGGATCCATCATCTAGCTTGTGTACGTCCATGCAGGCACTACACTGCTCTAGCTTCCTCTCTCTTGTTCACGTTGTTGTTGTCATGTCAGAATATACTAGGAGTATACGAAACCATGCGTGTGTGTGTGTCGGAAAACTCTGAAGATAAGATGCTTGGCAGACAAGCGTCCGAGCTGGGTGCCATCTTGCTTGTCTTCCTCTTCTTCTTCTCGTCCTAGCTCATGTGTAGTGCTGCCATGTCAACAACGTCCTTCCTTCCCTCGTCTGCAGTTTTTTCCTTGCACGTTGGACTAACTCCTGCTGGCTAGCACATATATTGTGCATTGTCCACCGATCTATATCCGCATCCATCCACCGAGAAGGAAGAAAACAAACAGCAAGCACTAGTAACAATAAGATCAAGTGGCCTGATTGGAAAAAGCTGCTCGATGTCCGTGTCACCAAGCAACAGGCGCGACTTCTCGTCTCCGCCAGCCTTGTCGTCGCTGTCCTTGGCTCCGGTGAGCTGCCTCGAGCGCTTGGCCTCGCACGCCCAGTCCGTGCGGCCGATGACCAGCAGCATGCGCACCGTGCCGTGAACATGCTCGCCCACACGTTCCGCACCACGAACGCGAACGCGGAGGCCAAGCCGCCGAAGGCGAAGCCGAGCATGAGCCCCACCGTGGCGGCGCGGCTCGCCTCCTCGGGGCGGTTCGCGCCCAGCTCGTTGCTGACGCGGGTGGACACGCCGATGCCGAGGGAGGAGGGGAAGATGTAGATGAGCGACGTGGTCTGGATCAGGATGCCCATGGACGCCACCGTGACCTGCGGGTTCAGCAGCAGGCCGCACAGCAGCAGCATGATCTCATACCACCACCACTCGAGGCAGACGCTGACTGACGCAGCTCGGCAGCGCCAGGCTGACGAGCTCGCCCCAGCCGCGGAAGCTCTCGCGGGAGAGCACGAAGCCGCCGGTGCGCCTGTGGACGCCCTTGAAGAAGATGTAAGCGAGGAGGAAGAGGAGGAGGTTCAGGTTGGCCAGCACGGAGGCGGATGCCACCCCCCTGATGCCGAGGCCGAGGACGGTGACGAGGACGTAGTTGATGGGGAGGTGGATGGCAATGGCGAGCGCGGCGCAGACCGTGAGCGGGAGGTTGATGGACTGCGCCCGGAGGTATATCCGCACAGGGTGGATGAACGCCTGGAGGACGAGGTCCGGGAGCGACGCCAGGATGTAGGTCTCGGCGACCGCCGCGATGCCGGTGTCCTGGCCGCAGAGGAGGAGGAGAGGCCGCATGTGCATCCACAGGCCACCGATGGGAACGGCCGCTGCGATGAGCAGCAGCACCGTCCTCTGCATGGTGATTCCGAGCAGCGAGAAGTTGCCCGCGCCGAATGCCTGCCCGCATATGGGCTCCATGCCCATGGCGAGGCCGGAGAGCACGGAGTACCCGGTGATGTTGGCAAAGCAGAAGGAGCAGCTTTTTCCAATCAGACCACCAAGTGGGAACAACAATGGCGGCAGCAGCAGAAGCAGAAGGAGAAGCTCACCAAGCGCGACGCCTGGGACTGACTGGGAGCTGCTAGCGCCGTTTAGCTACGCACACAGGGACGTCAAGTTCCTGGTACGCTGAAGTGGCGTGCCACGTCAGCGAAAATGACAAAATATTAGCAAGGTTACTATTTTCTCGGATAATTTTGTAATTAGCACGATAAAGTTGGCATAGATATCCCACGGTTCGATCCCTCCTGGAGGCATCTTTTTCCGAAAAAACTAAAACGTCCTCCTCCTCTTCGCTCGAGCGACAGAAGCCGCGCCCTCTCAACTTCCGCCGCCGCCACATGCCTCGACGACCTCCCCAGCTTCGGCAGCCACCTCTGGCTCGCCGGCGATGGCCGGATCTGAGTCAGGCCTCCCCTTGCGATACCGCACGTAACCTCGCTCCGCGCCATCGCCGCACGCGCCCCCTACGCCCGCTTCCCTTCCAAACGTCGGCGGCTGCTGCGAGTGGTCCGCGGCGGCGGCGCCCATCCTCCTCCTCCTCCTCCTGCTGCTGCTGCTCTGCCCTCCCTCCCCATCCTCTCCCTCTCTCCCCTTCCCTCCCGAGGCGACGACCCCCCTGCGGGCAGCGCGCCGGCGTGGGTGGGGCCCGGTTGCCTCCTTCCTCTCATGTCCGCGTGCAAGTCGCTAAAACGCCGCAATCACCGCCCCCACCCACCATGCGACCCGCTGGATCCCACCAGCCGCCGCAGCGCGTGCCGCTCCCCATCCCCATCCCCGCACCACTATCGCCCTCGCCCCTCGCTCGGCCAGTGTCCGTGGCCGTCGAGCGGCCACCGTCCACGCCGTCGAGCGGCTCCCCCGTCGTCCTTCTCACCCGATTCCGTCTCGCGGCGTCCTCGTCGTCGCGCGGCCTGCGTCCTCGCCGTCGAGCGGCCGCCGTCCCTTGGTGCGTTCCCACCGCCCTCACTCCCCTCGACCGACGGGGGCGCTGCCCTGCTGCCCTCGACCGACGATGGCCCTGCTCCCCACGACCATGGTGGCATCAGGCCCTCCCCCGGCCGCTACTGCCTGGGCACGGTCGCGGCCAGGCCAGGGATGATGAAAAGCAACGCGTATGGCGGATTCGCCGCGGTCGGCCTGGATCTGGCTCCTGGATGGCGAGAGGTGGCGACTGCTGAGTGGACACGAGGATGAAGGGTGGCGAGATGAGCATTAACCCCGTTCGTGCTGGTATGCGGTCTTTCCTTCCCTTTTGTTGCCTCCCCTTCATTGCCTATGGAATGCGCTGATGATTGTGTTTGATCCTTAACCAACGAAATTGGTAGCAGTACGTATTTTGAGTTCTCCGCTACTAATCATTGGTCAGATGGTGATGCAGTTCCCAAATCAGAATAATGGTCAATGATGCTTTGTAAATTTTGCAGTGGCCCGTACTTGTAGTGGCGAACAGCAGCTACTGGTGGACTTGAATCAGCACACAAGTAGCTCAGTGTAAGTTAAACGAACTGCTGTTGTTATAAAAAAGTTATAAAAAATTAGATCGATCTTGGGGCTACTGAACTTAGACTTAAGTCCTTTTGCTACTAGATACAAGGCCGCGAACATCTATTATGATGTACAAGGGACGAGAACACTGGCAATGAAGTATGAAAGGGGCAATCTTTTGGTTTCCGATCATGAGTATAAAATCTGACAACATATATGCGCCAGTTACATGAATATTACTTGGCTCAAGCAACAGAGACGGACCGATTTTGGTTTTGAGGTTATATCCATTCGCCACATGTTTTCAATTATCCTGAAGAAGAGAAGTTCGATGTCGAGTGGGAGTGCTTGTTCTATAGCTATACCAGAAATGCTCTCTCGATGTTCAAATATTGACGCTGTGGACTATGTAAGTACCCTACATGCACGATATACAATTAACTACTCTCTCGAGACACAAATTGTTAACTTTGAGCACATCCCATGATTTTATGTAGGTGTATAGCAAAATTTTGCATTCTAAAAGCAAATGGGATTACATATGCTTCTTGGACCCCTTGCGAGTCAATGAGAGCACATGTCTAGGCCTCCATGGATGTGACGTGGAAGACCTGAAATATAGATTGATTGTTGTTTTCGACGAATTCACGATGAAGAACAAAATCCACATACTTCTAGCCTACAACTGCAAGTACGTGTTCTCGGCTTTTAATTTTATGCTTCTTTTTTATTAAGATTATTCGATAATTAGGATTTTGTGATTGCAACAACCATTTCGTCTTCATTTATGTCAATCTTGCTAAAAAAATCTGATCGAGGTGTGGGACTCGAAGAAAAAACCATTTCATCATCTGGATGCACTAGTGGCAGTGCTGAATTAGTAAGCGATACTAATAACATATTGTTTTCTAATCACACATACCGCTTTCTAATTGTTTCTTCCTTTAATGTTGCTCAGTGTCCGAAAAAGACATATCGGTGGGACGCAGGTCCCATTCAAGGTTGTCGAAATGGAGGGGAAGTACATATCACAGCCGGCGGGAAACAATAAATGCGGGTTTTATGTAATGTGGGCAATGCTTCGCTACATCGGCGGGAAATCGAAAGAAGCCAACAAGTTGGTGTGTATAATCCCCATTTCATTTATGTCTGTTAATAATTCAACAAAATGATTTACTGTTTCTCTTTGGATATCATCTTTTTTGAACGACAGCGCAAGAAATATAACATGAAAGGCTGTTAGACATGGAGATCGTCGCACTGCAATCGGAGCTGGCAAAATTCATCTTAGCCGAGGTATTGAAAAAAGATGGAGTATTTTCCATTACACAATCCGTGAAGTACAAGTACCAGTATGGCCTAGAGCGGCTCGCTAGATTATTGTAAGAAGTCCGAGAAGCATTGCACAATCTGTGAAGTCCGAGAATATTTTTTTTTATTTTGAGGGATCGAGATCTAGATAAGAATATTTGAATTGTAACCGTAACATTTGTAATGTTTAATATTGATGGACATGTCGTCTACGTAGCGTATATAAAGTGAAACCCGATTCCACGAAAAAATATAAATTAAAATAAATTATAAAACAATAAAATACGAACGGGCCCCACTGCCGGTTAGCAACAAACCGATAGTGTTGTCGTAACCATCACTGTCAGTTAGCAACAAACCGGCATTGTTATCGTAACCATCATTGCCAGTTAGCAACAAACCGATAGTGTTGGCTTGCTCAACACTGCCGGCTTGAGCCATAAACCGATAGCGATGGTTACGACAACACTGCCGGTTTGAGCCATAAACCGACAGTGTAGGCTTACTCAACACTGTTGGATTGAGCCAAGAACCGACACTCTTGATGCAACCTTCACTGTCGGTTGGGACTACAAACCGATAGTGTTATTTAGCTGGACACTGCCGGATGGACCCAGGAACCGATACTGTTGCCTATAGATTAGTGTCAGTTTTTAAGAACCGATAGTGATGTCAACCCCCCATCACTGTCGGTATGCCACTGTCGGTTCAAATTCCGGTAGTGAAAGGGGTTTTTGAACCAACAGTGATGTCCATATCTGGGGTAGTGTATTCTCCCAGTTGTCGCATTCTCTCCCTCTCTCTATGTGTGTGTGTGCGTGTGTGCCGATCCAATGACTCCACTCCTTCACTCTATTTTCTCTCTGTAGACAAACTATCTCCCAGATCTGGTGGAGGAAGCCTACGGACAGCCTGCATAGATGAGGTGCCGCAAGCATGGAGGAGGCTGGTCGGTGGACCTCGAAGGAGGCCGGCGGATGGCAAGCGCGGGGAAGGACCAACGAGGATAGAGGTCGAGGTCAGTGCAGAGGCCAAGGGTGGTGTAATGGAATCCGACGGCGGTGCACAGAGGAGACCTAGGGTGTTGCTGGGTTGAGGTTGGCGGGCAACGCATGTGGAGACAAGGTCTAGAGTAGCATGGAGGTGGTGGGTGGGGCATAGATGATGCTCTCTGTAGATGCCTGGATTTGTACTTGGCCATTCCCTACCTACAGAAGTGCTCCGTCTGTATCCATTCCCCATTTGCAGTGTCTCCCTCTCGACCTCTCTCCTCTCATCTATCTATCCCCTACTTTTCCTCTGCCACTTATGCAGATCTATCTGTGGTGCTTTGTAGATGATTAATCTGGAGCAGGGAGGTTGGGAGATGCTTCTGGCTCTTAATGTCGGAGAATCCGTTGGCAGCGTCCTGGTGGCATGCTGCATGATGAAAGAGCAGAAGCAGGACAACAAGGAGGAGCAGCGGCGGCGACCGAACAACAGAAGCTAGCTTTCCATAGCAGAAGTTGAAACTATGCAGATGGATATTGTTTTTACATTTATAGAGATAGATGTCTAACTCATCTGTTGCTGAAAAACACCATTTTTCACATGTGGGCTTGTGACCGTTTCTATTGATGATGATTAATAGAGACCATCGTCGGCTACCGTCTCTGGAAAGCATTTTTTGGCTAGTCTAAAAGGCCTAAATATAGTACCTTTCTAAATTATAAGATGTTTTGTCATTTCTAGATTCGTAGGTTTTACTATGAATCTAAACATAACATATATCTAGATGTGTAGCCAAAAATTATGTATCTAAAAAGCTAAAACATCTTATAATTTGGAATGAAGAGAGTAGTGAACAGACACTGTAAATGTATGTGTAAATAGTCTCACATTGATCAAATGCATGCCAACATTTGTACCATCATGCATATGGTAAAATCAAGATAAAAAAGGGCACATTTATCTTAAGAAGATATGAAAGAGTAGTTGGGGGTGCAGCTTAAGAAGATATGCACATGCTTGCACAACCAACACTCCCACCTGCCATGGGCCGTACCTAGGCGACCTTATCTTTCAGTGACGATCTCCAACGCGGGGATCGAGCTTCTTCTCTCCG
This sequence comes from Miscanthus floridulus, assembly GCF_019320115.1. Taxonomy (NCBI): domain Eukaryota; kingdom Viridiplantae; phylum Streptophyta; class Magnoliopsida; order Poales; family Poaceae; genus Miscanthus; species Miscanthus floridulus. The sequence continues at coordinate 57,598,674 of NC_089598.1, read as the reverse complement.
CCATCTCCACGACCCCTGATGAGGCCGCCGCCTTCGCCTCTCCCTTGGGCGGCCGGTCCACCACGTCGGCACGGCACACGGGGCACGCGCTGCTCTTCCTCAGCCACGAGTCCACGCAGTCCGCGTGGAAGCTGTGCTCGCACCGCGGCAGCTGCCTGCACCGGTCACCAGCCTGGAACGCCTCGAGGCAGACCGCGCAGTCCCCGGCGGCCGCTCCGCCGTCTGCAGACTTGAAGTCGTGGCAAGGAAGCGTGACGAGCTCGCTGGCCGACAGCCCCCCGCCGTGGCCGTCCTGCACGCGCTCCTGGTTGGCGTGCTGGCCGGTGCCGCGGGAGACGAGTCCCCGCCGCAGGGCCCAGAAAACAACGAGGACGTGGACGACGAGCATCAGAGAGACGCCCACGATGAGCAGCGCCACGGAGAGGATTGCGGCTGGGTTGGTCATGATCATTATGGTAGCGTACAGCTAGTGATGATATTCTCTAGACTAAGAAGGGCCATGTTTCTCATGGATCATGTGAAGATTTCTCTTGCTTTTGCCGTTCCTTGCTTTGGATATATACGGCCACCAGTTCAAGTACGTGTTGGGAGAAACCAAAGAAGATGCGATCAGCACTGTATATATTGTATAGTAGGGGCTGTTGGCAGCTGCAAGTTACTGATAGGTACAAGGAAGAAAACGGGTGGCGCAGTAGCTGTTTTTTTTCCCCCTTGAGATATAATTGTTTGTTTGCCATCGTTAATTGCCTGAACCTGCATCCACAAGGCTCGATTGGAATTATAGCAGTGCCGAATTTCGAAGAGGATTTTCACGTTTTGTTGCCTGAAGATAAGCCGACGGTCAAAGGGAGACGGAATATATTTCAACCCTTTTGAAGCATTCCTTTGAAAAAGTGTTTTTTTTTATTTGCATCAATATTTTATTACCACGCTTCTTGCCACAATACTATGACAGTATACGTATTATATCTTCCTATTGTCAGCAGTTTTGGATGGATCTATGCCGTTTCAGCTCATAGAATGTGCAGTTATTTTTTGTTTGTGGTTCATTACAAGCCACTAGAAAAAATAATTAATATCACACGTCAGATTCTGACGTGCAGCCAGACAAAATTGATGAGCTGAGGTGCGACGCACAGGAACTTAGCATGAGCATGCCAGCAGGGTGCAAACACAAGGGAGATACAAATAGGCTCAATCCTATTGGTGACCCCCTGATTAGATCTAGTTGATTTGAGCCATAAATGATAAATCCAAGCAAAAAAAAAAAAAAGGAAAACAACTACGGTCAGCATCCCGCCAATCATAATAAGTGGCGGTTTGAACATCCAAGGATCTCCAAAAATCACATCACTTAGGCCATGTTCGCTTCGCTGAAATTTGGCTTATGCTGATGTTTATGCTGATATGTCGTGAAAGAAAAATATTGTTCGTTCGTTGAAAAATACTGCTGAAGTAGTTAGCTAATTTTCAAATATGGAATTAGGTTAACTGAGCTTAACTTGCATCCGTCGGCTTAGTCATGGACTCATGGTACCATCTAATCCTCATTTCTCTTTTTTTTGTGAAAAATAATCCCCATTTCTCTAATATATACTTCTATGCATCTCATATATGTTTGAATGTTTCTTTAAGAGATAGTACAATATGACATATCACAGTCATATACTATACCTTCCGTTATGGTGGCATCACCCTGGCGCGGGTCACGACTCATGACTGAAAGTATCATCTTATTTCAGTGCCGGACCAACGACCGAAAGTATCATCTTATGGTGGCATCACCCTGGCGCGGGTCACGACTCATGACTGCCCGCGGCCTCAATGTCAGGCGAGGCTGAGTGCTCCTCCATAGGCCGGGCGAGGCGGAGCGTGGACCCAAGGGTCGGGCGAGGGTGGAGTCCTCCCCCAGAGGCCAAGCGTGGCGGAGCGTAGACTCAAGGGTCGAGCGAGGCGGAACCCGTGGCCTCGGGGTTGGGCGAGGCAGAGTCCTCCCCCAGAGGCCGGGAGAGACGGAACTAGCCCTTAGAAGTCGGGCGAGGCGGAGCTTGCGCACATGTGGGTCGGTTGGAGCTGTAGGCGCGCTCTTGACTGCTCGGACGTATCAACGTTGATGGTCATTAGCTCTTCCTCTTCGGGTACTCTAGTATTGGCCCCCGACACATCTGATTCGGTGACGTGGCTTCTGGAGTCCTCTGGAATCTTCTAGAGTAGTTTTTGCCTCTGATAAGTGCGATTTAATTTGACGTTTTGATCCCCTTGATGGTTTTCTGAAATAACCCTGCTGAAAATATAGATTCACAAAAACTCGTGGAAATTGTCAGTTTAAACCCCCTAAATCTATGTTGGTGATCATTTTTATGCATTATTTTAAGCTATATTGATGTTTATAATGAATAATAACTACCGTCAACACTCGTCGACATCGTCGGCGCCAAAGGACGCGAGCAGCGAGTGCGGTGTGCGTCGGTCCATGGCAGTGAGTGTGGATCGTCGAGTATCGTCGGGGTTCTGCACCATGGCAGCGTGCAGCGTGCCGAGGGTAGCGAGCATGTACGGCAGCGGCCCGCCCACCGCCGACCGCCTCCCCAAGCTCACCGTGGTAAGCCATTGACTTCCGGTGATCCACATGCATGTTCCGTTTCGTAACTTTCGTCCATGCCAGCTAGATATTGGGTTGTAATGGTTTCGTGCATATGCATGCAGCTGCGGCTGTGCATATGCTGCTGCCGCGGATGGCGTTTGAGGACATCACGCTCGGCTCCGGCGCCAACGAGCTGCGTGTGCCCATGGCCGCGTCGCTGTGGATCCAGGATCCCCATGCTGCCCATCCACCACGACGGGGGCGCGGACGCGCACGACGACACAAGTTCAGGCCGGACCGGTTCGCGCCCGGGGGCACACGGCCATGGGCCGGGCGGTTCCTGCCATTTGCATCAGCTCTCGCAGCTGCATCGGGCAGGCTTACGCCATGGTTGAGACCAAGGTCGTGCTGGCCATGCTGCTCGCGAGCTTCCGGTTTGGCATCTCCGACACGTACGGCATCGTGGGAAATATAGGCGGGAGTTTTGGAGGTTGAAACACAAGGAGGCTGGGTGTTTTTTGTAAACTTGGCAGGGGCACAGCGTCTACCTTCCACGGTGGCAAGGCCACGTCACATACTGGTGATGGTGTGACGGGTCTTGGACTGCTGGTGTGCGACTGGAATAAACTAGGGACTACATGGTTGTCATTTTAGTAAGGATGGGAATGCTCCAAAAGTTTAAGGCCGTGTATTTTAGGGGGTGTTTGGTTTCTATAGGAAAATTTTAGTCCCTGTTCCATCGGATGTTTGGACACATGCATGAAGTATTAAATATAGACGAAAAAAATAACTAATTGCACAGATTGTGGCTAATTTGCGAGACGAATTTTTTAAGCCTAATTAGCCCATAATTTGACAATGTGGTGCTACAGTAAATATATGCTAATGGCGGATTAATTAGGCTTAATAAATTCGTCTCGTAAATTAGTCTTCATCCATGTAATTAGTTTTATAATTAACTCATATTTAATTCTCCTAAATAGCATCCGAACGTCCGATGTGACATGGACTAAAATTTAGTCCATGTAACCAAACACCCCCTTACTCTATAAAAAAAAAGCCTGGGACAGCCTGAAATCATCGGCTCTGTGCGGTGGTATAATATTTTTCTCTCCCAACAAATCAGAATAAGCGGTTTATCGACGGATTGGCCCTAATACTAATTTGCCAAAAAAAAAAAGTCTAGGCCGGCGAATAATTGGCCCAATACTACGGCCCATAACCACCACTTCCTTTTTCCTTCCCTTCACACATCGCCCCTATTTCCATAACCTTCCCCATCCTCTGCAACTGTAGAAGCCGCAACGCAAAGCGCAAGGAGGGACTCCGCAACCACCACGATCTCCCTCTCCCACCCAGATCGCCGGCCCGCGGCGGCGCGGAATGGAGGTGCCGCCGGAGATACTCGACGCCCTCGCGGGCTAGTTCGCGCAGTCGCTCTCACGCGACGCCGCCGCGCACCTTGCCGCCGAGCAGAGCATCTCCTCCTCCGCCTCTTTCCCGGGCTTCGCGCTCGCGTTCCTCGGCTTCGCCGCCTCCCCGCGCCACGGCCTCCAGCCCCGCCTCGCCGCCTCCGTCCACTTCAAGAACCTGCTCCGCCGCCGGTGGCCCAAGCCCGCCGCCGACACCGACGACCACCTCCCCGCCTCCGACTGCGCCATCATCAAGGCGCACCTCCTCCAGCTCCTCCTCACCGCCCCGCCCCTCATCCAGGCGCAGCTCCCCGGGGCCCTCGCCGCTGCCGCGACCTCCGATTTCCCAACCAGGTGGGAGTCGCTCCTCCCGTCCATCGTGTCCTCCCTCGGCACTGCCGTCAACGCGGGGGACATCGCCGCCACCAACTCCCTCCTCGTCGCCGTGGTGTCGCTCTTCTCCCGCTTCCGCAACACTTTCGACAATACTGCCCTCCGCCTCGACCTCAAGTACTGCCTTGACATCTTTGCCGCCCCCACTCCTCGAGGTCTTCCTCTGCGCCTCCCAGATCATTATTCATGCTCATGGACTTTGAAATATTTGATGTTTTACATGCATTTCACTGCACTACACAGATTGAAGATCATTATTCAGGCTCATGGACTTTGAAATATTTGATGTTTTACATGATTTGAAGCTTATGTGAACTACTTTCTCTGAGGTTTATGCTAGTGAAATTAGCAGAGATAAGGAAGGAGGTTCAGTGCCCCATCTGTTTAGGTGAGAATATTCTTTCTAATTTGCTTAGAGAAACCTGGATGTTATATTATTATTTTCAGTTTTTAGTAAGTAGCTGCGAACTACTTATTGGAAGAAACGCACGAACTACAAGCTGATTTGCTGCTGAAGAAAAACATAAGTTCAAACAAACATAAACATAGTAGTTTTGATAAGTGCACGCTCAATTAGTTTCGATCTAGTAGTTTTGTAAATTTGCACGCTCAATTAGTTTGTGAGTTTCCTTGGGACAACAAATAGGAGCGGAAGAAACACACGGACCACGACGGTAGTAATGTGCAGTTGCGTCAATGGATCAAGACGGATCCCGGAGGAGCATCTGGAGCAGCATGTCGTTCCAGGCGTCGATGGGGCCGGGGAGGCACCAGTGCACGCAGTCATGGTACAGCGTCACGTTCTCGTGCGGCCAGTGCCCGTACCGGCTCGGGTGGCCGTCGGGCCGGAGCACCATCGCCGCCGTGGTGTCCATCAGCACCAGCCTCGTCCCCCCGCCGCTCGCCTCCGCCTCCGCCTTGGCCCTGGCGAACTCCTCCACCTGCAACTTGTGGAGGTCCAGGTCCAACCCCGCCATCCGCGTCTCGTTGGGCGCGAACGGCCGCGTCCGGCGGCAGTCCCCGCCCCGGTCCCATTCCCCTCCCTCGAAGTGCGACGTCGGCGACAGCGTCCGCAGGATCACCGTCCCGCTGAACCGGCCGGGCCCCCCCGCCGTCAGGACGCGGAGCGCGGAGCGGAACGCCATGCGCAGGGAGTAGCGCAGCGTCAGGTCGGGCACGCCCGGGACGAGGCAGTAGTGGCACCCGACGACGCGCCCGCCCGCGTAGAACACGGCCGGCCGGGTGAACCAGGTCGCCGCCGAAAGCACGACGCGGTCGAAGCCCGAGACGGCGTCGCGCCACGCCGCGTCCGGCTGGTCCAGGTAGATGTCCCACATGTGCCGGCGGGGGTCCGGCTGGTGCCCCCGCACCAGGAACGGCGACCAGAAGATGGCCATGGTGAAGTTGTACGGCTCGTAGCGCATCGTCCGGAACTCTGGATTCGTCGTCGTCGAGATGTCTTTCGGGTACGCCACCTGCAAACAGTTTTATTTAGCAGATGACATCAGAAATCACGACATGTTCGTTTAAACTTATCGACCGTTAAAATAATAAATCAGGATCAGCTATTTACTAGTTCGATTATTAAATACTAGTCGTCGAAACTACTGCACAAATTGGCAAGAGAGAGACAGGAAAAAGAAGGTTTGCTGCAACTTGAAGTTGAAGGAGGCAAGGACCAAGGAGGCAAGACAAGGCAATAAATGCAGAGTAAATTCGGCACCTTGGACAGCAGGCACATGAGGGACTGCATGTGGTTCCTGGCGAGGGAGTCGCCGACGAACGCCAGCGACGAGTTCCGGACGGCGTCGAAGAAGGCGGCAGCGTCGAAGCGCGGCAGGTCGCAGCCGTCGGGCCGCCACCGCCAGCGGAGGAAGCCGCGGTCGGGGCGGCCGTACTTCATGCAGTTCTGGTGCTCCTGGATGAACGGGCAGGTGAGGTTGGTGTAGTACGGCGCGTCGTCATCGGGGACCCACTCGCCCGGCCGGAAGATGTCGCACCCGCTGGGCGCCCGGACGGCGGCTGCGCGGGGGCGCGAGGGTCCGGACGGAGAGGGCAGGGAGACGCCGGAGCGGTACGCGTCGAGGAAGGAGCACGGGCGGCGCGCCGTGGCGAGGAGGAGGAGGACGAGGGCGACGACGGCGAGCGCCGGGAGTGATGCCGCGGTCGTGGTGACGACGAGCTGGAGCTTGTGCATCGGCAGATCCGACGCGATGCCTAGCAGCCGCTGCCGCAGGTTGCTGCGCTTCTGCTCGATCTTTGCTTGCATTTTGAGCTGGAAGAAGAGGGAAGAGAGCTGCTAATGGTGGTGCGAAGTGCAACCAGATAGATAGAGTAAAGAAGTAGCCTGCCTCGGTAAAAAATGTCAGCTTGTTCGGGAGGCCGTATCGTATGGTGGATTATTTATTGCTGGCTGGTTTGGTGTGAGAGAAAAACACTATTTCCGACTGGAAATTTATGATCATTTACGAGCAAGCGAACAGGCTGTGTAGCGTTGCTGGCTATCGTCGTACGGCAGTTATTATTCTACTGCTCTATGCGTCAAACAAGTGGCCTGCTGGCTTGGATTTATCAACCGGCTACGAGATATTTTTTTCTCACGACAAAATAGTTTTAGCCAACTTTAATACTAACCGAATAAGCCGAAGAATATAATTATAACATCTTTGACCATCAAAATAGGTCAAATTTGACCATATTTATAGCAACTAGTATTAATATTTGTCTCCAAATAAAATTATTATAAAAATATATTTTATAACTAATCTAATAATATTTTTTGCATTATAAATGTTCATATTTTTTAGAGAATTTTGGTCAAAGTTGAGATCGATTGATTGTGAGAATTGCATCCTTTAGTGGGTGCAGTGAGCAGTAATAATATAATACATCCAAGGACAGATATGAGCGGGCCGCTTGGCGCATGTGATGTGTGGAGCACCCTGTCAGCTCGGACACTTTATTCGGACCGCAGCAGCGTTTTGGGGCCTATTCGGTCCTCTTCAGGGCATGGGCCGGCCGGTCACGTGGCCGTCCGTTCGAGTGATCAAGTGGATGATGCACCTCCATTTGTTTAAACGCTACGGCGGCAGTCTCGCTTGATGGCTGGGAATTTTCGAGAAGCCGACAACACAAACGTTATGAATTTCTCTCCTTTTTTTCAAGCTACAAACGTTGTGAATTGAATGCACAAAGACCGTGACGGCCGTGTAAAAAAAAGAAGTAATGGAAGCCACAGGTGAGGTGGCGCGTGCGGCCAGCGGGACGCCTTGTGGCATCAGTGTGTCACCTAAAGAGAAGCAAGTCCTACCACCGTGTCCCGCCTGACATGATCCGTCAGAATCGAGCGCCGGCAATGATCGGAAGCACTACCGCCCGGCAATGGTCATCACTGCCTCGCCCGCGCCGGCTCCGGCCAAACGCCCAACAAACTATATTTTCTTTTCAGGTCCGACAATACTATTGTGCCCAGAGAGACGGAAACAAAGGCTTGTTTTGTTTGCTACTAAAATTTATCATGCAAAATTTTTAACAAGGAAAATTGTCATAAGTTGAACATAGATATTTGTCAGTTTGCCACAGATTTGACGATGCAAACGTAAAATATTGATAAGTTTTGCTAGTGTGTGTGTGTGTATATATATATATAGATATATATACTTGTAGTTGGCTATAAAATAACTTATTTTGTAGTCACTTTGAGTTACGATAATTGCTATGTTAATTTACGAGATTATAGTAATTCTTTACTAAATGGTTTACTATAACGTTATGGTAAATATTTCCATGTGTTATAGTAACCCAACTATCGTAAATATGTATTGACATTATCGTAAATTAGTATATAAAATTATCGTAAATAGACGTGGCTACAGAATAATTTATTTTATAGCTGGCTACTGAATATATTCTTCCTATATATATATATCCTATAACTAAAAAAAATAAAAATAAGATAAAATTTTTGTGCGGCTTTTTTTCCCCTTCTCATCCATGCGATACCGCATCACGCACTACACTCCATCCTCCCCTCGCCGTCAGCCCCGCACGCCCACAGCCTCCCCCCACCGTTCGAGGGATATCTAACTATTTGCCACTCTTATGGTGGCTGCCTCTCCGTTTGCCAACTTTACCGTGCCAATTACAAAATTACCCGAGAAAACAGTAACCTTGCTAATATTTTGCCATTTTCGCTGACGTATCATGCCATATCAGCGCGCCAGCGTGGAAGTTAACGCCTCCGTCTCCGCTGACCAACGGCGCCCGTTCGTCTCCGCTGACCAAAAGCACAGTACGGTACAGAACTGATGGTGGATGGATCGGACGCCTAAGCTAAGCAGCTGCTGTGGATCCATCATCTAGCTTGTGTACGTCCATGCAGGCACTACACTGCTCTAGCTTCCTCTCTCTTGTTCACGTTGTTGTTGTCATGTCAGAATATACTAGGAGTATACGAAACCATGCGTGTGTGTGTGTCGGAAAACTCTGAAGATAAGATGCTTGGCAGACAAGCGTCCGAGCTGGGTGCCATCTTGCTTGTCTTCCTCTTCTTCTTCTCGTCCTAGCTCATGTGTAGTGCTGCCATGTCAACAACGTCCTTCCTTCCCTCGTCTGCAGTTTTTTCCTTGCACGTTGGACTAACTCCTGCTGGCTAGCACATATATTGTGCATTGTCCACCGATCTATATCCGCATCCATCCACCGAGAAGGAAGAAAACAAACAGCAAGCACTAGTAACAATAAGATCAAGTGGCCTGATTGGAAAAAGCTGCTCGATGTCCGTGTCACCAAGCAACAGGCGCGACTTCTCGTCTCCGCCAGCCTTGTCGTCGCTGTCCTTGGCTCCGGTGAGCTGCCTCGAGCGCTTGGCCTCGCACGCCCAGTCCGTGCGGCCGATGACCAGCAGCATGCGCACCGTGCCGTGAACATGCTCGCCCACACGTTCCGCACCACGAACGCGAACGCGGAGGCCAAGCCGCCGAAGGCGAAGCCGAGCATGAGCCCCACCGTGGCGGCGCGGCTCGCCTCCTCGGGGCGGTTCGCGCCCAGCTCGTTGCTGACGCGGGTGGACACGCCGATGCCGAGGGAGGAGGGGAAGATGTAGATGAGCGACGTGGTCTGGATCAGGATGCCCATGGACGCCACCGTGACCTGCGGGTTCAGCAGCAGGCCGCACAGCAGCAGCATGATCTCATACCACCACCACTCGAGGCAGACGCTGACTGACGCAGCTCGGCAGCGCCAGGCTGACGAGCTCGCCCCAGCCGCGGAAGCTCTCGCGGGAGAGCACGAAGCCGCCGGTGCGCCTGTGGACGCCCTTGAAGAAGATGTAAGCGAGGAGGAAGAGGAGGAGGTTCAGGTTGGCCAGCACGGAGGCGGATGCCACCCCCCTGATGCCGAGGCCGAGGACGGTGACGAGGACGTAGTTGATGGGGAGGTGGATGGCAATGGCGAGCGCGGCGCAGACCGTGAGCGGGAGGTTGATGGACTGCGCCCGGAGGTATATCCGCACAGGGTGGATGAACGCCTGGAGGACGAGGTCCGGGAGCGACGCCAGGATGTAGGTCTCGGCGACCGCCGCGATGCCGGTGTCCTGGCCGCAGAGGAGGAGGAGAGGCCGCATGTGCATCCACAGGCCACCGATGGGAACGGCCGCTGCGATGAGCAGCAGCACCGTCCTCTGCATGGTGATTCCGAGCAGCGAGAAGTTGCCCGCGCCGAATGCCTGCCCGCATATGGGCTCCATGCCCATGGCGAGGCCGGAGAGCACGGAGTACCCGGTGATGTTGGCAAAGCAGAAGGAGCAGCTTTTTCCAATCAGACCACCAAGTGGGAACAACAATGGCGGCAGCAGCAGAAGCAGAAGGAGAAGCTCACCAAGCGCGACGCCTGGGACTGACTGGGAGCTGCTAGCGCCGTTTAGCTACGCACACAGGGACGTCAAGTTCCTGGTACGCTGAAGTGGCGTGCCACGTCAGCGAAAATGACAAAATATTAGCAAGGTTACTATTTTCTCGGATAATTTTGTAATTAGCACGATAAAGTTGGCATAGATATCCCACGGTTCGATCCCTCCTGGAGGCATCTTTTTCCGAAAAAACTAAAACGTCCTCCTCCTCTTCGCTCGAGCGACAGAAGCCGCGCCCTCTCAACTTCCGCCGCCGCCACATGCCTCGACGACCTCCCCAGCTTCGGCAGCCACCTCTGGCTCGCCGGCGATGGCCGGATCTGAGTCAGGCCTCCCCTTGCGATACCGCACGTAACCTCGCTCCGCGCCATCGCCGCACGCGCCCCCTACGCCCGCTTCCCTTCCAAACGTCGGCGGCTGCTGCGAGTGGTCCGCGGCGGCGGCGCCCATCCTCCTCCTCCTCCTCCTGCTGCTGCTGCTCTGCCCTCCCTCCCCATCCTCTCCCTCTCTCCCCTTCCCTCCCGAGGCGACGACCCCCCTGCGGGCAGCGCGCCGGCGTGGGTGGGGCCCGGTTGCCTCCTTCCTCTCATGTCCGCGTGCAAGTCGCTAAAACGCCGCAATCACCGCCCCCACCCACCATGCGACCCGCTGGATCCCACCAGCCGCCGCAGCGCGTGCCGCTCCCCATCCCCATCCCCGCACCACTATCGCCCTCGCCCCTCGCTCGGCCAGTGTCCGTGGCCGTCGAGCGGCCACCGTCCACGCCGTCGAGCGGCTCCCCCGTCGTCCTTCTCACCCGATTCCGTCTCGCGGCGTCCTCGTCGTCGCGCGGCCTGCGTCCTCGCCGTCGAGCGGCCGCCGTCCCTTGGTGCGTTCCCACCGCCCTCACTCCCCTCGACCGACGGGGGCGCTGCCCTGCTGCCCTCGACCGACGATGGCCCTGCTCCCCACGACCATGGTGGCATCAGGCCCTCCCCCGGCCGCTACTGCCTGGGCACGGTCGCGGCCAGGCCAGGGATGATGAGAAGCAAGCGCGTATGGCGGATTCGCCGCGGTCGGCCTGGATCTGGCTCCTGGATGGCGAGAGGTGGCGACTGCTGAGTGGACACGAGGATGAAGGGTGGCGAGATGAGCATTAACCCCGTTCGTGCTGGTATGCGGTCTTTCCTTCCCTTTTGTTGCCTCCCCTTCATTGCCTATGGAATGCGCTGATGATTGTGTTTGATCCTTAACCAACGAAATTGGTAGCAGTACGTATTTTGAGTTCTCCGCTACTAATCATTGGTCAGATGGTGATGCAGTTCCCAAATCAGAATAATGGTCAATGATGCTTTGTAAATTTTGCAGTGGCCCGTACTTGTAGTGGCGAACAGCAGCTACTGGTGGACTTGAATCAGCACACAAGTAGCTCAGTGTAAGTTAAACGAACTGCTGTTGTTATAAAAAAGTTATAAAAAATTAGATCGAGCTTGGGGCTACTGAACTTAGACTTAAGTCCTTTTGCTACTAGATACATTAGAATATTTTTATTGGCCTTGCTAAAATATGTTTGTTCCTGTAGTTCATACTTTGATAGTCATTTGTTTTTATGATACCGATTTTGGTATAGCTGCACAAAGAATATATTTGTTCCTGCAGTAGATAGTCATTTTGTATTCTTGTTTATTCTGCTAGATGGGCTTGCCTGACCAAAGAATATAATATTTTTTGTAGATAATTTGATAATGTAGCTATCTACTATATAAATTGCGCAATTCTTCCGTATTACGTGGTGTCCATGAATAATTGCAAATCTACATTTTTTTCAGCCGGTGGTGTCCATGAAAAGAAGTCTCAATCTTGATCCACTCTCACTTACTGCTTTACTCATGCTTGGCGTTTTGCTGTTTCTGCTGTTTTCTACCTAAGTATGATGTTGTGGACCAAACCCCTTAGACTGTATGTATCTCTATGACTGACATTGTCAAGCTCGACCATACATTGGTGGGCACATAATTTGCATGTTAAATTTTCACAGTTTCGTCCACACAAATTACTACTATTCTTTTGATGGAACAACACAGCTCCTAGCCTAGATCATCATAGTGGATATCAATATCATAAAGAAATAGCGGACATTGTTATGAATAGCTAAACAATAAATAGGACATTTTCTGAATGACTTCTTATTATCAGTTATTATCACAGACTTGTTGCTCCCTTCCCCCGCCGAGAAGAACAAGATCAGCAAGAACGCCGGAGCGGGTGAAATATTCTTTCACCAACTTCTCATTCAAGGTAAACTATTATCTAAAAAATAACCTGTTCCATTGCATAAGAGTTTTCTTTTCTGAATATTGTCTTTGATGACTGAATTGTCCTTTCCTTCTTTTTTTCTGTGATGTGCAGAACATCTCTCAGCTAGCATCCATGAACTATGACCTGATGACAAAGCACAACTTGGATCCTTTGCAGTCCTCGAAATAAACCTTGATATCAGAGCAGTAAAGGTAGGTAATAATGTTCCATTTCTTAATGTCGTAAGCTACTGGACTCGACATTAGTAGGACCTAGCTACACTGTTCTTTAGTTTTTGTTAGTCAGGTACTGAACCTCACCAGTCACCACACCAGTAAGCTTTGACTGAATAATTGCAGTTTCTTCTGTAACATGTTGCCCAGTCAATGAGCACAATTAACAAAAACTAATGCACGCCAAATCCGAATCACATGTAGACATGTAGTGGTGAGACGAAGTATTTATAGGGAAGCTTCTTCACATGAAGGATAGGCAAAATCAGATTGCTAATGCAATAGCTTGCACTGAGAGTCTGAGACTATGCATTATCAGAAGATAGGATGGTATCCGCTGTTGTAATCTCTGAGATAAATAAACATTTTTTTGCATTGGTGTAGAGAGTTATCTAGGAATTGTACAGTAACTTGTATAGATCGGTAATTCTATCAAACCAAACTTTTCTTATCCGCACAATGATGCTCTGTGATGCTCAAATTTGAGCTGGAAACCATTCTTCCATATTATGTAAATAATAACTGATCTATCAGAATGACTGAGAAGATGCACACATCATTATGTACTTCCGATAGTCACTAATATTGTTGTAACTTCTGATCCAATTTTCAGTTTTCGTGTGCTGCATTCGCTGACTGCTTATTTGATAATCCACAATAGGCACATATAGGTAAAGATCAGGTTGTCGTGAGTACCCAGGATAAGAAAAAAAAAAAGATGTAATAATATTAGTTTAGCTTATTATCATTTTTGTTTGGATTTGGAAGTTGTAGTGATGTGAGATTTTGATATTAGATAGTAGGAGGTATCTCACCATTTCTTGCAGGAGTTTTAACCAAAACCGTCATCTATGCTGGCAACCAAACAAACAACTTTTTTATGCTGATTTCATTATCATGTAGCTGTTGTCTCGGATGTGAAATGTGATGACCCAAAGGAGGAGGAGAAGGTGTAGCGAGAGGAACTAAAAGGTTAGAAGATTCCACTTCCCTGATTTCTTTGGTTCTACTGTTCAACTTATATGAGGGCAATGTTTAATGCTGGCTTTGTTATCATGTAGCTGTTGCCTCGATGTGAAATGTGATAACCCAGAGGAGGAGGAAGTTGCCAAGTTTTTTTGAACGAGACAACAAAGGAGGAACTGGAGGAGGGTGAGGAAGGTGAAATTTATTTTTGCACTCTATCTGTTATCATGAAAGTTTAAAAGTTCGTCGTTTGCTCTGTAATTCGTTGATAATAGAGGGGACCAATGAAAGGAACAATAACCAGATCACAGAACTGGACATTTCTAATTTTAGCTACTACTTAGTTGTTGCTACAGTGATTTTATGTTACTAGCCTATCCTGTTATTTCACCCTCTGGTCAAGCAAACAAAATGGCAAAAACCTCTTGGTTATTTTAGTTCAATGCTTCTTTTATGTTACTACCCTATCCTGTTATTTCACCCTCTGGTCAAGCAAACAAAATGGCAAAAACCTCATGGTTATTTTAGTTCAATGCTTCTTTGTTCGGTTTGCGCCTCCATGATTTGCTTATGTTGCTTCTTTGGTTCCATGTTAGCAGGCTTTCCTGTTATTTCGCCTTCTCATTAACCAAAAAAAAAAAAGAACTGGACATATATGTTATTTAATTCAGTGCTTCTTTGCTCTGTATCCATATGATGTGCTTTAGTTTAGAAATAGGCAACTGCAACCTTAGTATTGGATTTGATACTTTTCTCCTTTTTGTTCAAAATATTAGAACTAATTTTCCATATGTCGCCTTTCAAGTACATAATTGTTGATGGATTTATGTTTTATGCAGGCCTGCGATGTAAAATTTTTGGCGGTTACAAGGTACCATGGGCTTAGGTATGTGGCCTCCATCAAAATAACAGTGTCGACGTGTAACTAATGTATTGATGTTCTTCTTCCTTCGTTATAGTAGTTTCCTATCCGCTTATATCCTATCTTATTTATGCACAACAATCAATCTAATGTGACTGTTTTATTCTCAGTTACCCAACAGTCAAGTATCACCATGCGCTAGATTATAGGTAGTGGTTTCAAAGAATTCTCACTTAAGACAGTTTTCTGAGCATGTCTTCCTACTCTTTGCATGTGACAGTTTGCATGGAAGTATAGTTTATTGGACCTCACTTTAAACTAATAGCAGACTGTTAGTAGCACCGGTAGCATTTTGACCTTTCATGATTTGGCTATTGAGTACGTTTTTGAAGTAATACCGGTTGGCATTACTCGACCCATGCATATCAATTGATACTAATTGACCTTTTATGACAAATTTGTTCAGTACCATTTCAGCAAACTACATGGATTGATTAACATATTAGTTTCCAGTGTAGTCAATATACTTTCGCTTATTTAGTTTCATATAAATAAATATACAGTGTACTATAGGCTGGTCAAACCGATTACACATTGATTACAGGTTAATCTTAATTACGGATTGATCGTGCCATTCTCTTTGATTGAATATTGCCTGTTATGTGATAGAGGAATCACGGCAAAATAGGAAGTAGAAAATTATTATGCTATCTATATACACATTGTATATTTGCATGCACAACATACATGGCAACGAGCCTCTCCCGGCTCCCTTGCGCCTTGCTCCAAGGAAAGAGAATTAATACAGAAGGAAGAGAATTAAGACAAAAGAAAAGAGAGAGACTGTTATCAATCCTCTGCTATAAATCATGTGGCCTCGCCATAGCACCCACCCCTCGCCAGCTGAGCTCGCCCTCGCTCGCACCGACCTCCGCCCTCGTGCCCTCCCTCGCGCACCGGCTGTGCTTTGTCATAGCACGTCGCCATCGTCGTCGCCTGCCGCCATCGCCTTCGCTATCTTGCTATGCCCTCGAGGAGGACTGCGGACTGCCATGAGGAGCTTCCAACATCTTCTGTCTCCCACAAACGTCCACCCTGTTAGTGAATCCCATCCTGCTCTGATGCGTTTCTTTATTTGTTATTGCCTCCGGTGCTTGTGTGATCTGAAATCATGCCTCTTTAAGAGTCTTGGATAGATACATGCAGAGGCTATGTGATGCGTATTGTCGTGGTAGTGGTTCCAGTAATTCGTCATGAACCCTCTATGTTTCTGCTTCAAATTCTTAGACTGTGAACCTCTATCCGTGTCTGAAATCGAATCATTACCGCAGCCATTTGCCATGATTTTGTGCTTCTGGTTACTTCGATTTGATGTTTATTGCCTGTGTTCCATCTTTTCATTGAGCTGTCATGATCCTTATAGATTCAAATGGCTTCTAGTTACATCTAAAACTATTCCGTCCACCATGCGATCTGGTGTCGCGCCCTCCCAGGTCCCGCCCGACAATTCTGCGCGCTCGCTCCCAGACCCCGCCCGGCACTAACATTCACCGTGAGAATAGATGGAAACTAGAGGTAGTCACTGCGACAATAGAAGGAAACACAACGCCCCTACCCCCGATCTCCTCCAGTCCGGCTCGATCCATAGCAGAGGACGCCAACGCCGATTCGCCGATCCCATAGCAGAGGACGTCAACGCCCACGCGGTTTCCAGCTAAGACCCTCAAGCGATCACAGCTGTCACTTCGTGCCGGAGGACCTACGTTGCCAGCGTTCTGAGTCTCTGATGGAACAGTGCCTCGGGTCCGTCCCCAAGCACGCACGTCGCTCCGCGTTCCTCCCCAGATCGTACGTCTAGCTGTGACAGCGGGCGGAGGAGCAGGCCTCTAGCCAAAGCGACCTAGATCTCGTTCGTCATGGTGGTGGAACTACAGTGACTCGACGCGGCGGCTGGGGTTGGCTGTGCACCGGTGCCGCAGGACCTCCGTTGCCAGCGCTCCGGTGGCAAGCAGTGGCACTGCAGCGCACCTTCCATGACCGACAAGACCTCCGTTGCCACCAGGCTTTCTTTGCTCTTTCGACACTCCTTCATGCAGACACCGCTAGGTACGACCCCATTTTCCATCTGATGAAGTTACACAGGGCAGGCGGACTTTGTTTGATTTTTTTTATCTGATATCTGATGCTACGAGCATTGGTATGGTGAAGTTGCAGCTTTCTGAGCCTAACTTCCATGGAGAATCTACAGAGTCAACGACCGGGACCCTCGTACCTAACCTATTTCTGTTTGTATGCGTTAGTTCTCATATACATCTTCCATTAGTTTTCATCTACATCTTGCTTGGATACCTGGCTTTGAGATGAAGGATTAGCCAGCTCATAAACATTGACTCGATCTTGATGCAGTTGTACAACTGAAGACTGAATAAAACAAATAGGGTGTTATACCCTGAATTCTGATGAGTTTATTACTGGTGAGCGAACCTACATAATACAGACAATGGTACTATATCATTTATCTCTTTTGTAATTCTCGAATATAAAACTAAATCTTCGTGTCCATTGAGGTAAATTATGTTTATGAACCTGAAACTTTTCAGGACTATGCTCAATTTCAGACAATATAAAACTAATTGGAGAGTTTGATTCAAATAAGAGTATAACAAGAGTCTAATTCACGTTTTTTCTGCCCCGTGCATCAATTAAAACAATAAATATTCTAATCTCGGCAGCTCATTCAATCGACATGCACACAAGCGGCCATGGTTCGCCCCTTGCCGGCAGTACCCCTCCCTGCTCGTCCCTATTCTTGATCTGACAGGAACCTTCCAGTCTTGCGCAGGTACAGGTTCATGCAGAGGTCATTTCAGTCTTAATCATTCAGAGAAGAAAACATTTTCTCTGTTGTCTATTTTTAAATGGGTGCATATCCTAATAATTGTGCTGCAGCCGTGGCGATGGCCGATGGACCTGCCACGAGCCCACGAGCTGCTGCAAGCCCGCAACGAATGTATAGCCCATGTGTAGTAGTGTTTAGGCCCAAACATAACCACTGTGGACAGTTCCAGATCCTTCTGCCCCGTCCGGCCGCCCCTGCCTTGGTCGTGCGTCCTTCTTTCCCACGCTCCAAGAAAGAAAACTAGGGGTGTACACTGTCCATCTTCCCCCAAATCAGTTTGTTTCCCACGGCGCAAGAAAGAAATAAAAAAAATAGTAGAATGCGCGCGCCTTCCGTGCACGTGGATAAACAAAATATGGCTGTTATATAGACACATGCAGAATATGGTTGTTATATAGAAACCTTTGAATTATTACTCTGTATGTTATCCTACTAAAGGATAAAGATGCCCAAGAGGGGGTGAATTGGGCTAATTCTAAATTTTTTTGCAATAATTAAGTCATACGGTTAGCCCAATTAATCCCTTGTGCCTAGAAAGTGTTTCTATTGATCCACCGCACAAAAGTTTAGCAACCTATGTTCCAATCCTACCAGAGCGGTGAAGCTGTGGCTGACGTGCCTGCTCTGTCTCCTCGGCCTGCTCTCCCTCCTGAGTTTGCTCTGTTGACTGGCTGCTGCTGTGACTCCCCCTAAGGCTGACTCTCATCAATAGTCACATGTCGTCTTCCAACCATGACAGTCCTAGCTGGACCACCATAACGGCGCTCAACCTGCTCAAATGTAGCCCTCATAGATGAAGAAAGTTGATCTGCAATAACAACACCACTCCTAGCGCCTCCTCTCTCTACGTGCTCTGCTGTCTCTGCAACTACGGCTGCTCTCGCTGTATCTGCATCAGGGTACTTGCGCTTCTTCGTCGCTAGCTTCTTCGTCGCCTTGCCTTTTGCATCTGTACACTGGCGAGGCGGGGGCCTCAGATCCTTAGCACCGGGACCACCTTCGACATTCTTGACACGAGCCATCTGATGAAGCTGAGAAGAACAACTGCCACTGACAAAGATCAACTGCCAACTGTCACTTCCGAGGCTTGGCCTCGATCCGTACTCGCGAACTTGGCCCCGAGTTGACTGACAACTGCCAATGGGACCACAACGACACCGACTCGCTGCACGATAGAATAGATATGATATACAAATAAATATAATATATCTAGATATACGAAACCCTAAGAAAGCAAGTAATAGATACGAAATTGGAAACGAGGGCTTGCTACCTTATGAATCGGCGAATCGACAAGAAGAGGAACGAATCGGGGAACCACCGGATCGGCAATGTGAGGCTAGGGTTTGGCGAGACAATGTTGCGCTGGATCGGGCGTGGATCAACGGCTAGGGTTTCGGTAGGGCTCTGGATGTGGCGCTGAGGCAGGGCAGGGGCACGGTAGCTCTAGGGCATGGCGTGGGCGGCGGCGCTAGAGCACAGCGTGGGTGTGGACGGCACGGGCGCGGTGGCGCAGGTAGGGCGTGGCGGCGTGGGGCTGTGCAGCACGGCGGCGTGGGAAGCGGCATGGGCACGACGCGTGCAGGGCGCGATGGCACAACTATGGGCAGGCGGCGTGGAGCAGGTGGCGCGGGCAGGAGCGGCGCTGGCAGATATGGCGGCTAGGGCGTGGCGTGGTGGCTTGGGACGGCGAAGTCGGTGCGATGCGGGGCTAGGTCAAGGTGGCGCTGTGGTTATATGAACCGTGATAGATAAGGAAACGGGGAAGAAGTCCTGAAACCACACGTTTCCTATTGACCGGACGCTCCGATGGCATCGACCGAACGCTGCCACCCAACGTCCAGTCGATTCCAGAGAGGTCCAAAACCCCTGGAATCACGGCCAGACGCGTCCGATCACAACTGACCGGACGCGTCCGATCACAACTGACCGGACACAGCCAGAGTCGGGTCCATCCTGCCTCCATCGTCTTCGCTCGACCGGACGCTAAACAATAGAGTCCGGTCACTCCATCGTAGCAGGTTCACCTCCTTTGAACTAACCAGACGCTGGACATCAGAGTCCGGTTCAGCGTTCGGTCACTCTTTTTCCAGCAAATCTTCAAAGTCCTTCGTGCTGTCTGTTCCCAATCAAGTCTCAACTCCAATAAAATCCAAATAAACACTAATTGGGACTGATGTGAGTGACCTCTCTCAAACCCTTAAATTTTTCAAAATATTTTGCCTTAGGCTATAATTCTTCTTAAGAAAATAGGCAATAAGAGGGCAATTGAAGATAAACGACAAAGCAACATTCATGCATATGCAATGCAATACTTGAAAGTAAATCTAGTTGCTTGTCAAATTTGATCCAAGGTTAAGCTTCTTCACTCGCTTTTCGGCAGTTATCTTAACCATGTTAGACAAGCCCTATATGCATTACCAAAAAGTAAACAGGTTGTATATTACAATGCAATGCAAGGGACAACACAAGCTCATTTTTTAGTGAAGTTACTAAAATCAAGCACATTGAGCTCATTCCGCAATCGATAAAAAGTCGCCTCATCTAGCGGTTTAGTGAAAATATCCGTCAATTGATCCTCGATCCTTACACCTTCTAATGAAATATCATTCTTTGCAACATGATCTCTAAGAAAGTGATGGCAGATATCTATGTGCTTGGTGCGAGAGTGTTGAACCGGATTATTTATAAGTTTTACCGCACTTTCATTGTCGCACAAAAGAGTTACTTTTTCTAGAACTACTCCATAGTCTAGCAAAGTTTGTTTCATATAAAGTATTTGTGCACAACAAGCACCCACGGTAATGTATTCTGCTTCGCCGGTGGACAAAGCCACACTATTTTATTTCTTGGAGGACCAAGACACAAGTGATCTGCCAAGCAAATGGCACCTTCTGGATATGCTTTTTCTATCAACTTTGCAACCAGCATAATTCGAATTGGAATAGCCAACTAATTCAAATATAGCTCTTTTGGGATACCAAAGGCCAATGCTTGGTGTGTGCTTAAGATACCTAAGGATTCTTTTAACGGCAATCAAATGAGTTTTCTTAGTATTAGCTTGAAATCTAGCACACATATACACACTAAACATGATATTGGGCCTAGATGCGGTTAAATATAACAAGCTACCAATCATAGAGCGATAGAGAGTTTGATCAACCGTGTTACCTCCCTCATCTAGGTCGAGATGTCCATTAGTTGATATTGGTGTCTTGATTGGCTTACATTCATCCATCTTGTATCTCTTGAGAAGATCATTTGTGGGTGAAGTTGTTCAACTCTTCATGCATGTCATTTATCCAATCCGGATCTTGAAGAGCTTCTTCTAACTTGGTAGGCTCAAAAGCAAGAGACAAAAGAGTGATGTTCAATAAATAAAGCAAGTTTTTATGAGTGAGTCATTACTCCCTTTGATGGACTCCCTATGATGAGATCTTGTGGATGAGCTTGAAGTAGAGGTGAATTTCTTCTATCAACCACTTGAGGGGGAGGATGTGGAGTATCAACATCTTGTGCTTGTGTCACCATTTGCTCATGGGAGACATGAGTATCTTTATTTTCTACTCTCCCACCTTTTTACCATCTTGTGGCATACTTGATGAAGAAGGTGGATTGATCACTTGTATATCATTTTCATTATCATTAGGCTTGATGTCTCCAACCGAAATATTCTTCATGACCTCCCTCAATGGTTCATCACCTACATCATCAAGATTCTCATGTGCTCCTTGGAGCCATTAGATTCATCAAATTCCATATCATATGTTTCTTTAACCAAGCCGATGGCATGATTAAATACTCTATATGCTTTGGACTTTGATGAGTAACCAACAAGAAAACCAATATCACAACGTCTTTAAAACTTCCCTAGGTGTTGCCGCTTCTTTGTAGATATAGCATTTGCAACCAAACACCCTAAAGAAGGAGACGTCCGGCTCTTCCCGTTGAGCAACTCATAAGGTGTCTTGCCAGGAAACTTTTGAAGGAATAAGCGGTTGGATGTATAGCATATGGTGTTGATAGCTTTCGCCCATAGAGCTTCGGGAGTGTTGTACTCATCAAGCATTGTTCTTGCAAGAGTGATCAATGTCCGGTTCTTTCTCTCAACTACACCATTTTATTGAGGAGTATAAGTTGTGGAGACCTCATGTTTGATCTCAACTTCATCACAATAGGCTTCTATGTTTGTGTTGTCAAATTCTTTACCGTTGTCACTTCTAATTTTCTTGAGCTTTACTTCAAACTCATTTTGTTCTCTCTTGGCAAACTTCTTGAAGCAAGATGCAACTTCGGATTTATCATGAAGGAAGAATACCCATATGTATCTTGAATAGTCATCAGCAATCACAAGACAATAAAGATTTACTCCCTAAACTCTTGTATGTTGTTGGTCCAAATAAGTCTATGTGAATGAGTTTCAGCACTCTTGTGGTTGACATGAAAGCTTTGGTTGGATGAGTATTTACAACTTACTTGTCGGCTTGACATGCACTACAAAGCTTGTCCTTCTCAAACTTTACATCCTTCAACCCTATCACCAAATCATTCTTCATTAGCTTCTTGAGTGAGCTCATCCCAATATGAGCAAGTCTTCTATACCATAGTCACCCAAGTGTTGTTTTGGTGAATAGGCATGTCTTCAAGTTAGCATCTTTGGAGGTGAAGTCCAGTAGATATAGGTTGTTGTATCTAAATCCTTTGAATATCACTTGATCATCATCCTTCTTAGATACAACAACTTCCTTCTCGGTAAACAAGCATTGGAAGCCAAGATCACATAATTGTCCAACGGATAGCAAGTTAAAGCTCAATGAAGCAACATATAACATATTTGAGATAGAATGATCATTTGATATTGCCACTTTTGCCCAATCCTTTAACCTTGCCCTTTGAATTATCTCCAAAAGTGATTCTTTCTTGTCCATCTACTTCTTCATGTAGTGAGGTGAACATATGAGGATCACCAGTCATATGTTGTGTGCAACCACTATCAATAACCCAATGACTTCCATCGGTTTTATAGTTCACCTACACACAAGAGATCAAGCTTTAGGAATTCAAACTTAGTTGAGGGACCCTTCACCTTCTCAACAAGTGACTTTGCAACCCTAAATTTTCTTAGGCCTATTTTGTTTGGAGGTCCTAAGAACATGACTTTCATCTTCCCACTAGAATCTTTTCTAAGCATGTAGTGAGCATTGCTAGCATGTTCATCACCACTACTATCATTATTTGATACCTTGCGATCACCCTTGGCCATAAGGCATAGGTGTGTAGAGGATGATGGGTGGTGAAGATGATGAAGAGTCAATAACAATGGTGGTGACCTTCTCGTTGTCACTATCATTATCGGATGAGCCACTAGATGAATCAATGTCCGTGAGCCAATCACTAATGATGTATGCCTTTCCACTTTTCTTCTTCTTGTGGAAGTCCTTTTTCTTGCCATCTCTCTTCTTGTATGGCTTGTTTTTCTTCTTCTCATCTTCTTCTTCATTGCTTGAGTCATCTTTCTTGCCCTTGTATTTATTCTTGAACTTGTCTTTCTTGGGCTTGGTGCATTGGTGTGCTAGATGACCAAGTTCTCCACAATTGTAACAATCCATCTCGGAGATTGGCTTCCTTCTAGAGCTAGTGAAGAACTTCTTCTTGCCATCAAACTTGATGCCACTCTTGTTGAGCTTTTTTAGCATCTTGGTGGTTCTTCTCACCATGAGAGCAAGACTTGCATCATTAATTTCATCATCTCTTGAGCTCTCATACTCAAGCCTTGCTTTGCCCTTCTCTTGGCTAGCTTTGAATGCTAAGTCTTTTTCTTTCTTCTTAGTAGAGGATGAGCCATCTTGTGATGTGATAGTGCATGTACTATCTCACGAGCATTGATCTTTCCCAAGATTTGTGTTGGTGTAGCGGTGAAAAGATCATCCTTGAATGAAGCACAGTCACAATATGCCCATATTTATCAATGGGGAGGACACTCAAGATTTTTCTTACAACATCGGATGGTTGCATTTGAGTGAGTCCAAGCCTATTGACTTCCTCTACTAAGAACATTCAAACGTGAGTACATCTCATTAGCACATTCTTTAGGAAGCATCTCAAAAGAGGTTAAGCTTTTTCATGACTAAGATGATAGCGTTCCTCACGCTCACTCTTTGTTCCCTCATGGAGCGCACAAACGTCCGACCATAGTGCGTGGGCGTCCTTGTGGTTCCTCATCCTGGTTAAACATATCTTTGCAAAGGCCTCTAAAGATGGTGTTTTCGAGCCTTTGCATTCCATTTCTCATAATTCACCTCATCGCCTTGTAGGTGTGTAGCATCCTACAGTTTTTGGGAAGCCTTGTGAGGCGGCTCTAAGTATTCCAACGTCTAGAGCTTCTAAATACGCCTCCATGCGGATTTTTCAATAAGAAAAATCATCCCACTCAAAGATAGGAGGAGGTCTATCCCTGTGAGACATATTTCACTAGGCGGTTAAGCCTAAATACGTGAGCATGAGGCTTCGATACCAATTGAAAGGATCAAGATGCCCAAGAGGGGGTTGAATTGGGCTAATTCTAAATTTCTTTGCAATAATTAAGTCCTACGGTTAGCCCAATTAACCTCTTGTGCCTAGAAAGTATTTCTATTGATCTACCGTATAAAAGTTTAGCAACCTATGTTCAAATCCTACTCTAGCATGGCAATTCTATGAATGTAAAGACAATAATTGAATTGCTCAAAGTAAATGCTCAAGGTAAAGAGAGAAGGAGGAACGCGGCGATCTTTTGCCGAGGTATCAGAGAGTCGTCACTCCCCACTAGTCCTCGTTGGAGCACCCGCGCAAAGGGTGTAGCTCCCCCTTGATCCACGTAAGGATCAAGTTCTCTCTACGGGTTTATTCTTTGACACTATCGCGGTGAATCACCCACAACCGCTCATAACTTGACTTGGGTCATCCACAAGCTCTGCCGGATGATCACCAAGCTCCCAATCATCACCAAGCCATCTAGATGATGGCGATCACCAAGAGTAACAAGCATGAACTCTCACTTGACCATGACAAGCCTAATGAGACGGGTGGATGGACACTTTGTTACTTTTGCTTTCACTAATGAGGGCTCTCTTTGGGATTCTCAAATCTCAATCACCTCACTAGGACCTTGCTCTTCTTGGCACTCTCAAAAGTGTTTCTCAACTGTTGGAATGAACAAAAGTACCCCCTCACATGAATGGGGGAAGTATTTATAACCTTGGTTGAAAAACTAAACTGTTATGTGCCTCTGCGGGGTGACCGGATGCTCCGGTCATGTTGACCGGACGCTCCGGTCAGTTCTCCCCGAGCTCCAGTGATTAAGTTGTGACCGGACACGTCCGGTCATGATTTTCCCTCTATAGAACCTTACTAGAGTCGACCAGATGCTGGCACCTAGCGTCCGGTCACTCACCTCTCAGTGTCCGGTCGCGTCCAAACGATATCACCTTGATCAAATGAACTAATCGAACTCTGCGTCAGCGTCGGGTCACTCTAGAACCAACGTCCGGTCAGCATTTGACCCTCCATTCACTTCCAACTCTCGATCATACGTGAATAAAGTTTGCTCCAATTGATCTAAGGGCTTTTTAGGAGCTACCTAGTGCTAGATTTAGCAAGTGTGCACCACACCTAACTCATTAGACTCACCTAAGTCAAGCTACCCATCCATATCCCCTTAATAGTACGGCAAAAGGAAAAATAAAGTCCTAAACTACTTTAAGTGTCTCCTCAACACCAAACGACACTTAGAACTAGTCCATCCTTAACCTTGTCGTCCATCATTTGAAAACCAAAACGATTTCCATCATAGGGGCATGACCACCATGATAGCCCAATCGATCTCCATTACCATGACCTAACTTAATTGCCTCTGCAAAACACACGTTAGTCACAGTAATCACATATTGTTATTAATCACCAAAACCCAACTAGGGACCTAGATGCTTTCACCTACTAATTATTGTTCTTTTCTTTTATTCTTTGGAATGCAGAATTAACGACAAAAGGCCAGGGTCTTAGGGTGTGACTTCAAATACATTATTTACTGCGTGGTTAGATCATATACTGATTTATGTAATAGACTTTCTTTACTGTGTGGTTAGTCATACACTAATTTATGTGATAGACTGATAATGAAGTATGTCTTTTAGGTCTCAATGGATAGTTCAGATGCAAATGTTTCGAAGGAAAATAGAGGCCCCTTAGAAGATATTGTACAAATAGAAAATTCCAGTGAGCCTATGGATGATTCTAGATGGTTGCAAGAAAGCATGAGTACAGAAGTTACCCACGAAGCTCTACCAGTTGACCAGGGCTTTAGCACGGCCCATGATGAAAAGGCCCTATCAACTTCTGGGGTAGATCCGATGGGAGAAAAAGGACTTTCGAAAATCATAATTGTACAAAATAAACCCAAAAAATCTATGTCTTCACTGGTTGCCCTAGAAGGTATTGATATTTTCTCTTTGATGGATTAACTTAGAAAAACTGCTAACTATTGTTGTATACATTAATTTAATCCTCTTTTTCAGATTATGTTTGTACCAATACTGATAGAGCCATAATTGAATCTGTTAAAAAAATTCCATCTTCACCTGGGAGTGAGGAGCTTGTGCTCATAGATGATGTTCTGGTGTCGAGAAACCACATGGAATGTCTTTTTCAGCCATATGAATACTTGTCTGATGAGGTAACAGATGCAAGTCATAATACTCAATCAAACACTGCCAACTTCAATGCTTTTTCTCTCTAATGGCGAAATGTATGCAGGTCATAGATGCTTATATTAAACTGTTGAAGGCCTAGGAGGGTTTGAAAAAGAGGACATGAGGTATAGTCTATCTTGAAACTACATGCTTAGTTGCAATCATGAAGCGGGATGGAGAAAAGGATGAGACCATTGAAGCCAATTACCCTAACCATGGCACTTTCACAGTGTCCTGGTTTAGTTCAAAGGGTGCTAGCTTACTTGAAGCATGATATGGTAGCAATTTTTTTAAACGATCTATTGGTCTTTCATTATTAGTTTTTTATGCCTGGCAAAATGTTTATTGTTTGATTTGATAGGTGTTTCTTCTAATAAATGTTACAAATACACATTGGTACCTTGCTATTATAAACGCAGTCAAACGTGAGGTTCAGGTGCTAGACTCTTTGGGCGAGATGTTCGGACGTGTTGACCTCAATAAAATTGTGGGTATTTCCTAACACAGTTATTTATACACATTTTATATTTTAGAAATGTTGATTGATTCGTTCTTCTATGAACAAATAGCGAGGTGGATTACGGAAATAGATAGATTTCATATTGGATGAGACAGGTCCGAAAGAGTACAAATGGCTAGATATTGAGGTTGATACCTAGCCGGTTAGGGAGATTTTCCGTGGCAAATTATTACAAACAGATGGGTACATCAGAAATAATGGCACGTCATATAAGTTGAATTTTATGTGTTTTTGCCTTTTTGATCTAATGTGAGCCTGAACCTCTATTAATGTTGTACGTAGTTTTTCATGAGGTTTATTCTTAATAAACTTTATGGAGTATTGGACTGGGAATGATTTGTTAGACGAGTTTAATCAGGTAAACTATGCATTTTACCACAAGTTATGAGTTTGCACTAGCTTTGGGTTTTTAATTAATAATTAATTAGGTTCATACTATCATGCAGGATGACATGAAAGAATTTAGATTGAAGCTTGCGGCGATCTTACCATCGTCAGAGTTAAACAAACGAAAGAGTGCTCCATATCTTGATAGGGATGAAAATATTAGAAGCCCAAGCGACTGTGCCATAATAGAGAATCCAAAGATGGCTGATCAAGTGTCCACAAAAAGAGAAAACATTATGAGAAGGGTAGAATGCTTAGTGGTTCAAACAGGACACCCCTCAACACATACCTAACTCAGAATAAATCCCTCATAAGTCCTATGCCAACCAAGACCCTGATGAGTTTTAGGCATTTGAGGCCATGAAAGACATGCCAATGAACAAGGAAGAGATGACTGAGTTACTTGTGTGATTATGTCATGGCAATTCAGGATGAAGCGACCTTGAAGTAAGCTACATGATTATTTTAATTACTTTTATTTACTAATAATAGTGTGCTATCTTATATGATGAAACCATCATCTGTGTCTAATGCTTTGCAGAAAGCCTTGGGTTAAAGGTTTTCATCCCTCCATGATTGCCCTAAGTGTCAAGGACCTACAAGAGTTGTTAATGAACAATCGAGACATCTCTGAGAACTGTTTCAACTTAGGTGTCCGTTTTCAGACAGCTCGAGAGTACAATACAATGAAAAAATTACAATAGTATTACGAAACATCACATGGACCTGAGATTCTGTCTAAGCATATTTTTAAAATTCTTATCGTGCTATATTATATTGTCTTATTTGTTGTTCTCCTAATTGTATAAAGTAGGTCAAGTTATACTAATCCTGACTCTCGATATCCTTTTCTTCCAGAAAATGTGTGTTTTAACAAAAAATGCCAGAATACCGTAAAAATACACTAAGAAAGAAATGGCTGTTGCGATTGGTGTATGTGAGGATATGGAATACAACTTAGCACAATACAGATAGGTAAGTCGCTTGCTCCTGCTTTTATTACTTGTTTCCTATATACTATTATAAACGCTACCATGTTTGTAGTTTCTTTTGCCATGGCTGCACGTTCGAAAGTATATGCTTTATGTTTTCGATCGGAAGGAGCAGATGCTTATCATGATTGATCCTAGACCTATTAAAGACTGGTGTAAAGACACATCAGCGCTGATGTATGCCAGGTACACTCTTGGATTTACCTTGCAGTACACGAACGCAGTGAATGTATATATTCCTGGATGGAATGAGGATGTCTTCAAATGAAAATTTAGACGGGAAGGAAACATTGCAGAGGACATAGATGGGTAACTAACGCAAAGTCACTATAGCTTGCAATAATAATACCTACGATTTAACTATTTCTATATATCGTTGATCGTGAATCTTACCACATACACTTAAGTGGATATTTTATT
Organism: Miscanthus floridulus; assembly: GCF_019320115.1. Taxonomy (NCBI): domain Eukaryota; kingdom Viridiplantae; phylum Streptophyta; class Magnoliopsida; order Poales; family Poaceae; genus Miscanthus; species Miscanthus floridulus. Next base: position 57,570,095 of record NC_089598.1, on the reverse strand, counting down.
CTACAGTATATGTCTGCGTGGAATAGACCAAAAGTCACACATATTTATACGGTGGGTATAACACTTTGTTTTAAGTTTTTGTGGAAGATTTTTCAAGAGACGCAGTATTACCCATGCGACAGGCACTAATATTGACATATAACTCGAGCCTGTGTACAGGATGGTACAGAGATGCGACGGAACTTATTCGTGGATTTATTGGCGCACGAAAGAAATGAATATCGGAGATTTCTTTCTGCCGATATAAAACATTATCTTAGGCGCATCACGGAAGGTCTATAAAGTAGAGTTTGTAAGCCTATGACGTCGCGCTCTCCGTGACTGTTAATTTTACAAACTTTGCTTTTTGGATTAACTGTAACTTTAATGTTAGTATTTAATTTTATAGTATTATTATCTTATCGTATGATTCATGTGTTTTTAGTACAAAAATTTAGTTATCCCATAGCAACGCACGGACACACTATCTACCTAGTATATATATAATCCAAACGCGGTCAAAGACTTGGCTTACCTAAATTTCGGCAACACGTGCAAAGACCCATCAGCAATTGTGTAATCAGCCCGTGTGCGCGGCCCAATTGGGTTGTAACAGTACAGCCCAACACACTACGATACAAGCACCTGCGAGGGCCGGCGGGCGGCCCAGCTAGCCATGTCAGTCTCGGCTGACGCAGGGCGACTCAAATTTAAGTACTACAAGTATATATACATTTTCACAGTCACGTACATTGAACTGGCCACGAGCATAACATTTTGGTTGAGTTGACTTTTCGATGCACTTGTACCAGCAGTATTTCAACATTCTATGAGCTGCGTTGACTGACCATCAGTCTCAAATTATAATCACTTCTAACCAGCACCGCGCTTGCGCTCCCGTGCAATACGCAGAGATCCGTAGCCACTCCACAACACCGCGCCATCTGCTGGAAGGTGGTCACCAATGAAGACACTCACGGTGATCCAATCCATTCGTGGCCTCCTCACTGGAGATCATCGCCGGAGCCGCCACGCCGTTCCCAAGATCAAGTCCGCCGCCCTCGCTGCTGTCCTCTTCTTCGCCGGTGCCACGTTGTCGGTTCTTTTTCTCGGCCGCCCCTTCCAATGATGGTCGCCCACGCCCACCTCCTCCTCCCTGTTCTCCAGCGCCGGCGGCACCTGCGACCTCACGCGAGGCCGGTGGGTGCGCGACCCCACCGCGCGGCCGTACTACACCAACGCGACGTGCGCGTTCATCGAGGGCTACCAGAACTGCATGAAGCATGGCAAGCCAAGCACGGAGTTCCTGCGGTGGCGGTGGCAGCCAGACGGCGGCGACTGCGGCGAACTGGAGCGCTTCGACGCCGCGCGATTCTTCGGGCTAGTCCGGGGCAGGTCGATCCTCTTCGTCGGGGACTCGCTGGCCAGTTGCCACGTCCGGTCGCTCGTGTGCACCTTGTCGCAGGTGGAGAGCCCGTCGAGGTCGTCGCGGTCGGCGGAGGGATTCGAGTACTGGCGGTTCCCGGCGCACAGGTTCACGGTCGCCTTCTTCTGGACGCCGTTCCAGGTGCGGTGGCGCCTGACGCGGGGCCGCCGGGGCAGGGCGAGGTGTTCGCGGGCCCCAGCGACCTCCGCCTCCACGAGCCTGACGAGCGGTGGACGGCGGCCGCCAAGGACCACGACTACGTGGTCGTGTCCGCGTCGCACTGGTTCGCGCGCCCCGCCGTGTACTACAGCGGCGGCCGCGTCGACATGGCTAACGTCACAGCGCTCAGGCCCCAGTATGCGCAGCGGGCCGCGTTCCGGGCGCTAGCCGCCGGGATGGAGGGGTTCAAGGGGACCGCCATCCTGCGGACAGTGGCGCCGACGCACTACGAGAACGGCGGGTGGTTCGACGGCGGGGAGTGCACGGCCACGCGGCCGACCGACCCCGAGGACCCGCCGCTGGAGATGGTGGAGCCGGAGCGCGACTTCTACGCGGCGCAGGTGGAGGAGTTCGCGGCGGCGGCGGAGGACGCGAGGAGGAACGGCGTGCGGCTGAGGATGATGGACGTGACCGAGATGATGCTGCGCCGGCCGGACGGGCACCCCGACCGGTACGGCCACGGCCCCGGCGAGCACGAAGGCTTCGACGTCGACTGCCTGCACTGGTGTCTGCCGGGACCGATCGATGTGTGGAACGAGCTGCTACTTCACATCCTGGCCAGCCGTTATTAGACGCATTCAATAGACAAGGAAAAATCATTTTAATTCCAATATTTTTTGTTCTACTCAAACATTATTTGTGATGAGACACAATATATTCTACTGATCACATTGGCCCGTGTCCGTGTTCTTGGCAATTTGCACGATCCTGGCAGGGCAATGCATCAGAAATACACCGTCCGCAGCTGCGTTCATTCCCAACGAACTAAATCAAGTCCGTCTGCAATCAGTTCGACGACTAAACACATTTTGCCATCGTCTACCTACAAACACTACTGGAAACCCCGAGTTTCACTACGGTTTATGTTGTTCCCTGCGGGTTTTTTTTAGTCATATGGAATTATCGGTCTTCGTTGAGTTCCTGTTCAAAACCGTAGGGAAATTAGTATTTCCCTAGGAACTGTATGATTTCGTTGGGAGAAGAGAGAGTGGTGGTCCCTACAGTTACCTACGAAATAACCTAGGGGCTCAGGTTCCCAATGGTTTTGGGACCTTTCCCTAAAAATTCGAACTCGGGAAACTAGTAGTTTACAGTAGTGCAAACCACGTTCATATAATTATATTCACAGCGGCATGATTAGCGTCCGACGTCCGCACCTGTTGCACGCGTGTTGCACGCATAGACTGGAACCGTCCGCGTCACTCAGTTTCCGGCTACGCATGCAAGTGGGGATAGCATGCGTCCCTTCCGCCATCCTCCGATCCGCTTCTCGCGTCCGCCACCGCGACGCGACACGCTCCACCGCTTCGCTTCCCACACGCATGCACGACACCCTAGCAGCTGCAGGAGGCGGCTGCGACACGTGGTCCCATTGCAACATGTACAACACCAGATCTATTTTTGCAACATCCAGATAAAACCACTTGCAACATACGTCCAAAGCAGCTGAACCACTTGCAACATACGTCCAAAGCAGCTGAACCACTTGCAACATACATCTAAAACATTTGCAACATACGTATGAAACACGTAAAACACTTGAAACATACGCTTGAAACATGCATGTTATGCAACATCCAGATCTACTTCAGCAACATTCAAATGGAACACTTGAAACATACGTCTAAAACACTGTCGATGCGAGACCCATGGGGTTTCCCACGGAGAAGAGAGAAGAAGACCTAGTCTAACTAGGATTCCCTACATGTAATCCTACTAGAACTAGTTGCACGTAATCCTACTAGGATCTCTACTTTGTAACCAACTAGGACTCCCGCCTCTCCTGGACTATATAAAGGAGGGCAGGGGTCCCTAGATCAAACGACAGCGACAGACATAACCACAACATACCTCGCAACACAACAAATAGCGCAGGGCGCAATATACTATCCACACCAAACTGGACGTAGGGCGCCGTGACTTTCCGGCGTGCCGAACCAGTATAAATCGTTGTCTCCCTGCGTTTACCATCGAGTTCCTGCAAACGCCGATACCCCTCCGAACAAATCACCGCCCCGGGTATCTCGTGGCGGGTTGCCGGTGGTGAAACATCGACAGCTGGCGCGCCAGGTAGGGGTTCTCGGCGCTTTACGTTTGAGAGCTCGGTGGACCTCAAGATCAAAGATTTGTTGTGGCTCTTGTTGGCCCTCATCGACAAGTCGCTGCAGCTCTCGTCGACCCTCAAGATCAACAACACGTTCTCGGCGATAGGACCTCAAGATCAATATTCGCAGCCCTCGTCGACAACTCGCTGCGGCCCTCATCGGCCCTATCTGAGATGCATCTTCAGCACCGTCCCGCAGAAGCTCGACTTCTCCATGGTGATCCCCGTCCTACATGGGCAACTCGTCCACGTCAACTCGTCAACTACATCAAACCAGATGCGTTTCATCACGAAGCTAGCCAATGTCTCATCTGGATCGATCTTACTCTGTCTGACACGGGATGTGGGGTCCCCGATCCCAATGACCGCATTAGGCACGGCACTCGCACGGGATTCCGACTCCAGCGAGCCTATCAACGAGCGCTGCAGCTACAAACTATAGCAAGCTAGCAGCCTGCAAGTCAAAGAAATCTAGGAAATCCATAGCGCTTAATCTCTGCCGTTACATGCAAGACGACAAGCCCGGTCTACAGAGGTGGTCCTTTGCATCTACTTTTTCCTAGAGCAAGTCAATCAACTCACCGCAATCTATCCGAGTCCGATCAGCAACAGACTTGTCAAATTCAAAGAATTCTGCTACGTATAACAAAGAAGCTACCAAAGAGATTCCAAGACCTTCGCTCAACATACACAGAAGACGTACGCGAGCATTACTACCCCAACGTCCCCGATGACTACTTCAAATTCGCGAGAGCACTCAGCGACCGGCGGACGACTATTTCGACTACTCCTCTCGTCGAGAAAACTAGTCGAGGGCGGATTCCACGTGATCGACAACTAGTCGGAATCGACTCCGACTAGTCGGCTTCATCAACGACCGCCACGGCTTCGTCAACAACGCGGCCACGAACCAAGCTAAGTCACATCTCATTTTTTATATATTCCGGATATTATTCGTATGCCTATGTGGCCATATCATCTTCCCTTAACGGCTGTTAATTTTCTCGGATAGTAAGCCTTAATTCGTGAAGCTTGTTTTCTCGAATGGATGGTCACGTCAATGAACCTCTGAACCATACGGATGGTCACGTCAAAGAACCTCTGAACCATACGGGTGGTCACGTCAATAGACCTCTGAACCATACGCGAGATTCAAGTGCTTAAACGTAATAGGCTACTACCTAGAAAATTAACCGACCTAGCAAGGGAAGACACAAAAAATCATCATGTGAGCAAACATAGTGCTCTAAGTCTTCTCTTAACGGTCGCTAAAGTCCTCAGGTAGAACAGACCTTAATCCGTGAAGCTTGTCTACTCGAACGGATGGTCACGTCAATGAACCTCTGAACCACACGCGAGATTCAAGTGCTTAAACGTAACAGGACACTACCTGAGGAATTTACATGGCCTAGCAAGAGCAAGACACAAAAAGTTTATATGCATTTCATAATGCAGGGGCCCGCCCCTGATTGATTATTCAAATATGGGACATGCTCCCCACTTCATATCCGAAATGTCATTTACAACATATTTTTATGTTTAACATGCAGGGGAGCTACATCGGTACCATGAGATCAGGAAAACACGCTCCTGAGAGCTAGTCCAGAAACAACCCGGATTGATCAGAAAACAACCCGGATGAGGTACATACAAATTCAGAAAGAACCTGGACGAAGCGCAAACAACCCCGAAGAGGTGCTGCAAGTACCAAGACAAATTCAGAAAGAACCCGGATTGATCAGAAAACAACCCGGATGAGGTACATACAAGTTCAGAAAGAACCTGGACGAAGCGTAAACAACCCCGAAGAGGTGCTGCAAGTACCAAGACAAATTCAGAAAGAACCCGGATTGATCAGAAAACAACCCGGATGAGGTATATACAAGTTCAGAAAGGACCTGGACGAAGTGCAAACAACCTGGAAGAGGTGCAGCAAGAACCAAGACAAGATCAGAAAGAACCCGGATGAATCAAAAACAACCTGGAAGAACATTTCAGAAAGAACCCGGATTGATAAAAAAAACCCAGATGAGGTACATACAAATTCAGAAAGAACCTGGACGAAGTGCAAACAACCCGGATGAGGTACATACAAATTCAGAAAGAACCTGGACGAAGTGCAAACAACCTGGAAGAGGGACATCAAGAACCAGAGAAGTCTAGAAACGACCTCGTTGAATAAAAAACAACTCGGAAGAGCATCACGGCTTAGTCAAAAAACTAAGCTCAGGGGCTCAGCATTCGCTTCAACTATGCTCGGGGGCTCGAATTCAAGGATGAAAGACCAAGAATACAAGTACTCAAGACTACAACAAAAACAACACATCAAGACCCTTCATCCGATTTCTATTCTAAAGAAAAGTACTCAGAGAAGGCTCGGGAGCTGCGGGATACATAACCCCAAAAATTTTTTGAAGACAAGAATCTAGACCCTCCAACTTTTGCAAGCAAAAGCAAGAGGCTCGGGGGCTACACTCAGTGAGTGCAATTTTTTACGAAAAATTGCACCCACCGAAAAAGAACTCGGAGCAACCAAGAAGACTAAAGGGACCCTCTGGCTTCTTGTCCCAACAAGCAAGAGGCTCGGAGGCTACACTCACTGAGTGCACTTTTATCCAAAAGTGCACATCAGCCGAAGAAAAGACAAAGAAGACCATCTCAAGGTTTCACTTCAAGAAGAACCTCGAACGGATTTACAACAACTCAACGAAGACCAAGAAGAACAAGAAGGCTTCCGAAGCTCATCCATGAGATGCTCGGGGGCTTGTCGATGCGAGACCCATGGGGTTTCCCACGGAGAAGAGAGAAGAAGACCTAGTCTAACTAGGATTCCCTACATGTAATCCTACTAGGACTAGTTGCACGTAATCCTACTAGGATCTCTACTTTATAACCAACTAGGACTCCCGCCTCTCCTGGACTATATAAAGGAGGGCAGGGGTCCCTAGATCAAACGACAGCGACAGACATAACCACAACATACCTCGCAACACAACAAATAGCGCAGGGCGCAATATACTATCCACACCAAACTGGACGTAGGGCGCCGTGACTTTCCGGCGTGTCGAACCAGTATAAATCGTTGTCTCCCTACGTTTACCATCGAGTTCCTGCAAACACCGATACCCCTCCGAACAAATCACCGCCCCGGGTATCCCGTGGCGGGTTGCCGGTGGTAAAACATCGACAAACACGTGGAACACTTGAAACATATATTTGCAACATGCATGTTATACCACATCCAGATCTACTTCTGCAATATCCAGATGAAACAGTAGAAACATACGTTTGAAACACCTAAAACATATGCTTGCAACATGAAACGTACACTTGCAACATACACTCGAAACCAGCATCACCGATGGAGGAGAGGTCGAGGCTGGTCGATTCCGGCCGTCGAGGTGGGAGCTGACGGCTAGCGGCGGTGCGCGAGCACCACCAGCACCGGTCACGCTCGTGGGTGCCCTTGGCTCGGTCAGGGATGACCTGAGGCGCCCCAGCACATGCGCACAGTGGCCATCGGCGGTAGCCTACGACAGCGAGGCATCCCGGCGGCGCTGGTGTTGGGGAAGAGAACCGGGAGGAGCTCTGCTACCAGTAGACGCACGAGAGAGACCGAGAGATGGGGAGGGTGAGAATAGGGAGAGCAGAGGCCGCGCGAAGCAGGTTTGGGCGCGCGACGGGTAGGTCGAATCTGCATGGGCAGGAGCGAGCGGGCGGGGCGAGCCGTCCGTGTGGACGTACACCCGCGTCTAAGCATTACCGTATTCACCTCTAGCTTTGAACTTTTTTTCACGTTTGGATGTTACTAATATTACTAATTGAGGCGTTGTTCTCACCGAGACATCTAACTTAATTTGGTAAACTCTAATCATCGTCAATTATAAAAGAGCAATGGGAACTATTCTTTTTTATAAATAAGTATTCACTTTTGCCATTATGAAACATTCCTAAATTCATATTGGGACTATTCACATTTGTCGTTATAAAAAAAAATTAAAATAACCCATAAATTTGCATCTAACTTATTCTACATTAGCCATTATGAAATATAATTTAAAATTTTGCTATAAATTTGCTTCTAATTTCCCTCATCTACCTCTACTTTTATAATATCTCTAACAGTACTACACTACTACCTAAAGCAGGCCTTTTATTTTGATTTAGTAGATAGTCCCTGTGTTTCTATGGGTATGGTTCCTGCAGACGACTCCAATAGCACTACCTAAAGAAGCCTTCCTATTCTTTTTATCTCCAATTTCAGCACGTTGGTTCTCTATTTTTCTTCATTTGAACTCCACAGTTCAACCATAAATATTATAAATGCGTACATTTGATTCATTTTTATTTCCATTTTACATTTCATTTACCATTTTATCTTCTTTTTTAACCAATAATTCACTCTTACTGTTTGGTTTGTACTTATTTTGTGATTTTTAGACAATATAAAACTTATGTACTTATTGTTTCGGCAATTTTTAAAGTTTGATTCAGTACATTTATTGTGACTTATACAATTTTATTGTAACTTAACAACTTGGAACAGATTAATGATTTCAAAATTCATGTGCCGATTATTAAAATAGTAAATTTGAAATGTGGAAATAGTAAATTTGAAATGATGAATCTTCTAATAAAGTAAAAAATATATTCATTTTGAATTAGTTGTATTAATTCTAAATAACACTTTGGTTCTAACGGATTTGTCGGAAACAACCTTATGTTGACAGAAATATATTTCAAATTCAAGAAACGACTTTCCCACTCACGGCAACCACATTGTGCCACCTGTCCCGCCTGCGCCTGCATGCCGTGAAAACCGACGACCATGAACGACGACAACAAGATGAACTTGAGCAAAAACGCTCCACAGTTTAAGGCCAGCCTCCTCTTGCACACACCTGTTCCCCTCGTCTCCCTCTTCTGCGTTTTGTCCTTGACCTCCTCAACCCCAAAACAACAGGAGAACAACCAACCGTCAAAGCTCACTCTTTTCTGCGAGCACCCACTACGTATCTAGATTCTAGACTGCTAATTCTCCCCATTTCTTGCTCCAAATTAAACCACCAAGAGCCGCATCAAGATCAGCCAGAAATCCCAATCTTACACTGACGACAGAGATATATATCTGCATCTATCTGCGTGTAGCAAGATCACACCAATTGATCTCTACTACTACTACAGATGCAGCGTTCGTGGTTATACTCAGGTGGGCTGCAGTTTGCAAGTTAATTTGCAGCACGCAACCACACAGGTGCTGTCATCGTCAATGGCGAGGCTGAGCCACGGCCTCCTGGGCGCCCTGAACCTGGTGACGCTCCTCCTGTCCCTGCCGGTGCTGTGCGCGGGCGTCTACTTCCTCACGCGCGCCACCACGGAGTGCGAGCGCGCCCTGCAGATCCCCGTCGTCGCGTTCGGCTGCGCACTGCTGCTGCTCTCGCTCGTCGGCCTCGCCGGCGCCTGCGGGCGCCGCGACGCCGCGACGCCGTTCCTCTGGGTGTACGTCGCCTTCATGTTCCTGCTCGTCGTCGCCGTGTTCGCGTTCACCGTGTTCGCGTTCGTGGTCACTAACCGGGGCGCGGGCAGCGCCGTGTCCGGGCGCGGGTACAGGGAGTACCGGCTTGGGGACTACGCCGGCTGGCTGCAGGCGCGGATCGCCGAGCCGGAGACGTGGCGGCAAGTCGAGAGCTGCCTCTCTCAGGCGCGCGTGTGCGGCGGCCGGCTCCGTGGTGCCGTGGGGGAAGACGCCATGGAATTCTACAGGCAACACCTCTCGCCAATCCAGGTAGGTACACTCATTGTGATAAAATCAGAAACAACTGTCAACTCGTGAGTTTCATACGTGTTCGCTTGCAACGGTGCAGTCTGGTTGCTGCAAGCCGCCGACGTGGTGCAGGTTCCGGTACGTGAACGCCACGTTCTGGGAGGCCCCGAGATCGGGGGCGTTGCCTCCGGCGGCAGCCAGCGACGGTGACTGCCGGGCATGGAGCAACGACCGGCACGTGCTTTGTTTCGAGTGCGACGCATGCAAGGCCGGCGTGCTGGAGACTGTCAAGAAGAAGTGGAAGACAGTGGCGATCGTGAACGTTTCCCTCCTCGCGTTCCTTATCGTTGTCTACACGATCGGGTGCTGCGCCTTGCGCAGCAGAGGTGGCGGTCGTTACCTCAATGGAGGTGGCCCTGACCAAACATGAGCCACGGCGGCGATCGGCCAACTCCGATCGAGTTGAAAATGGTTTAGGTTAGAAACCCATTGTAGATGGTTCGGTTTTTGAGCGAGGACGACCCTGAGTCTGACTCCCGGTGTGTGTCTCTCGGCTCACGGCTCAAGGCCACGTAAGGGCCTGTGAGAGTCGGACTCTCCCGTATTGATCCGACGCCCTTCTGATCCTTCTTTCTCTTCTCCGTGACCTTTGTGTCCGACTTGGTTGCGATATGATCTCGTGCCTTGAACTTTGTCTGATCTTGTAAGTTTTCTATGTTGCTTTTATTGACTTGCTTGAGGTGTCGGATCATCACGTCGCATTCGTTCAAGTCACGTTTGCAAAGAACAAACAACACTTGCAAATTTATTTATTCAATTTGGTCTTGTTGATCATCAAACACCAAAATATAAAGTAAATGAACCAAGGGTGGCTTCCGTTGAAGTTTGCATAATCCCATTTCACTTGGCTTGCGAGTACAAAAGTACCCACTCTCCTTTTGTTGCTGTTTTCTTCTCCATCAAGTTCAGGCTGAAGATGTTGAATGTCACCGTTTCGTGTTTCGTCCCTAGACCCAACCCACTGCCTGTGGATTGGTGTGCTAGCCATGCTAAGTTCCGCCGTTGCAGTTATTGAAGGTTGTCTCTCCGTGTTTACCCGATGTTTTTTTGAAACAAGGTATAATTTATATTACGAGTTTAGTTAAGTGTTGCAATGATTCCTATTTTGTTACCGTGGGTACCAACTTGGAATCCTGCGACTGGTACCGGTGAACACGGTTCTGTATGGGGTGGTTCACTATCCTCTGCGGCACACTCCATCTGACATCTCGTCTTTAAGGTGTTATCAGATCAGGGTGTGACAAAAAGGTGGGAGATTGTGGAGAGGGAGAGTGTAGCGAGAAAACCCCCACCCTCTATTTATTGGAAAAATTGACGCGGCGTGGCAGGTGAGGAGCCACGGCGTGGTAGCGAGGACGTGACCGGCGTTTGGCAATTCGTTTTCCCAGGAGTTCGCGTGAACTGATGTTGGTGGAGGTTGTTGAAGTAGTGATGCGAGGAAAACGAACAGACAACACATAGGTAAGGATGGCAACAGGGATGTATTCGTCGGGTATCACCGGAACGTTCTCTTCCTTGCTACGGAGAATTTATCCCGTCCCCGTCCCCGTTAACTATCTCGGGTATAGATTCTTGCACATCCCCGTACCCGTCGGGTATCGGTCGGGTAACAGATATCCGACGGGTACTGCATACCCGATAAACAAGGACACTTGGGGTCGTAGCTTTGCAATCGGAGACATTTCTTCTTCACCCGGGTATAAGTGTCGGAGTCTCGGAGATACCGAGGAGAAGGAGCGAGGTTGCGAGGAGGACGAGCAAAGGTGACAGAGAGACCAAACTAAGAAAGTGAGGGGCACGAGCGCTCATGAGGCAGGCGTGCTTGTGCTGCTGGCGGAGATGGTGATGAAAAATTAAACTAGGGTTCCTAGAACACACAAAGTATATATATGATTGTTCAGATTTGGACCAAAATACCTATGTTGAGCTTCTTTGGGCCTAATACTCGCATGACAGCTCAAATAGTCGGGTTCCCCAACGGGTAATGGGGACGGGTAAACAGGGAACGTTCTCGTACCCGCTATACCAGTTGGGGATGGATTCTTACCCATTTAGATGCCCGCGAGTAAAAATATGATCCCATCCCCGTCCCCTAATAGATCAAATACCCGTCGGGTATCGGGTATCGGGGCCCGTTGCCATCTTTACACATAGGCAGGCATTTAAGAGCATGCCCCGGAAAATGACATGGACACAAGTGGCCGGTCGCACATGCATATAAACCCATTTTCATAGGTGAGATCTCAGGGCATGTATACAGCCTGTTCGCTTGCTCGTAAACGATCGTAAATTTTCAGTCGGGAACAGTGTTTTTCTCTCACACCAAACCAGCCAGCAGTAAATAATCCACGATACGATACGGCCTCCTGAACAGGTTGATAACCCATAGGCAAGAGATTGAAATCTGATATACAGACAGCCAAAAAGACAGGTCGAATAACTCACCCGTCTGCAAACAATTTAATACTGGAGTAGCGAAAAAGAAAAAACAGGTCAACTCGAAGTAGCGCGCGAGAGAAAAAAAAGATAGACAATGTGCTGGTGCATTGGACGAGGAGCGAGGAGCGACATGATTACTGTGGTGGATCTTGGTACTGATGAGCTCGAGCACGACTCTCCCGCTCTGGCCGGCCATGTCCCATAGCACGATGCTCCCCGTCGCTGCCTCCTCTTCGCCCCTGTTGCTGTGGACAGCGGCGCACGGTGGTGGAACGATGCAAGGCAGAGCCCGTTCGTGCCCCGACGACCCGGCACCGGCCGTGGCTGGCCCCCCACGGAGGCCCGTGAGCGCGCGTGCCGAAATCAGAACCCCACGCGCATGGGATCTATGAGCCGTCAACTTGGAGAGGGTTGTCGTACAACACTGCTGGAGTCGCCGTCTGGGCCTCAGAGCACGAGCCTTCCCCGTCATCTCGCGAGGCGACGCAGCCTCCGTCTCTAGGCTTCCACGGGGTTCTTTTTGCAAAAACTGCGATATAGAGACGGGTGGAAGGGACGCGTTGTTCGTGCCCTTAGAAAGATGCTTGCGAGAATGATGTTACCATGGGTCGGCAGGGCGCCTACTAAGGCAGCCGCCTATGGTATTCAGTTTACAGTGGCGGCTCTTGATCTCTCCTAGCATGGTAAACTTAAAACATCACTAGGTCATCCCTGTACACCTTTCGGAATTTGAACTAAAATCTAGGTCCACTTACAGGGATGAGCTGGGAGTTCTAGGCCCAAACATTTCTTGAATATGTGTGTGTAGTCTAGCACTCTAACATTAAATTTTGAATGAAAGTTTCTCCAGATTTGTAAATGATATATTATTCAAGAAATGGAGTAACACTTTTTTCATTATAACTCAGAAATATTGTCTCTGGTATAATCGTCTCCAACTCTCCATGGTATCATATCTTCCAGACATATCACCAAAATAAAATGTATATATTACAACATACATTTTGCATGAATTTATATGTAGTGTTGAAAAGCAGAACAAATAATACAAATTTGATGACGTCATACCATATCAAGGAGATCAGACTTGAAAGTCTTACCCCAACCGAAATCTAAGCTTCACGACAGGCCACTCACCTAGCAGCTTAGTGAGAATGGGCAGTAAAACCGAAAGGAAACAAATTCCAACGGCTAACCACATCATTTTTGGGGCCAACACGGTGTATAAACCCGTTGCAAACGCTATAGTGGTCGCCATGTATGCAAACCACATAAGCTTCTTCGTAAAGGATCTGTAGTAAAGCAAGAATTCGAGATCCTCCACCTTGCTAGGATGCATACGAAAGAGATGGCAAGCGAGGAGCACATTGCTAAGGTGTCAGAAATCAAGAATGCTTGAAACGCTAACTTCCTTGCCATAACAGGAAGTCCCTCGCTTCCAGAATCATTGCTGTATCCCCCAGGCAGGGTGAAAGCAGCGGCAAAGGTTGAGTGAGTGACTTAACATCCCTTGCTAATTCATCAGTTAGTTGTTTCTTTGCGAACTGTCGGTGAAGCGTGGTTGCAGCTTCAGGATCAGCTTTAATCATAAGCATGGACACTTCATTCTGCAGTATAAAAGTATAGGTAGAAATGAATCTGATAAAAAATAATTGAGAGTGTGCTTTGTGACCTAGTGCCGTCATTGTGTTACTCATAATTGTTTCGTTCGTGAGCCCTTTTACAATGGTTGGAAATGCTTTCTAACGCTTGCTGACGCTTGCTGATGCCTCTCCAAAATAGCTATTTTTATTGATTTTATTCGTTCAAGGGCATTATGGTCATTTTGCACGCCCCCCCACCCCCACCCACGTGACACACGCCGAACTCGCCAGTCTCGTGCACGCACCTAGCTCTCTGTCTCCCTCGTCCTACCCGCCGCCGCCCTGCTCTCTCCCTCGCTCTAGCCGCCGCCGCCCTCGCACGGGTGTCGCGCCGGCCAAGGGTTCACCCGGTCACCCCACGCCAACAGGAACTGCCTTCGTGCCCTCGCCCTCGTCCTCTCGCACGCCGACGCCCTGCCCTCGCCCCCGCTGGAATTATTTCACCATCGAACTCGCCAGAAACGAGGACGGTAACGAAGACGACGACGAGTTCCTGCCACTGGAGATCCAGGACGACGACGAGGACAACGACTTCCTCCGATCTGTCTCCCTCAACCGGCATCCTTCTCCGGCTCTGTCTACATCGACAGAGAGCCGGCCTCTGCTTCCGTCCCTTCTCCTACGGCAAGCTCGCAACAACCCTCCGGAAGGTACCGATTAGAATTAATCTCGTTCTTCTCTTATTGCGTGCATAGCCAATTTGAGTATTGTTATGTGTATATCTAAAAGCCCACAGATCTGCTATTTTATTTTTGTGGTTCAGTACTAGAAGCTTTAGTGATTAACCTTTAGAGAAATTAGCGGATGATGCATCTAATGTAGTTCTGTAGTAAGCTGATGTCCATTGGTTCCAGTGGCCTGGTGGATTTGACCACAAATCCTGAAAACATGCCCAATGTAATTTGGTTCAGTGCTTCGCATCCTTTTTCTGGACCCATTGTCCCAATATTACAGATCTAAGTGCCATGATTGTGAAGGACTATACAGCAATAGATGCTCGCCATGTTTGTTGCTGCAGTTCGCACCTTGCAAGACTGCAACATTGAGGGTAAGATGTAGTCTACCTTACATGTAGCAGCCACATAGTATTGTCAAAATGAAAAATTTTGAGATAAGACCTTTCATTGCATATGGTAGGTGATTATTTCATGCCACAAGTTATTGTCTAGTGCAGGTGGCCATCACCATGCTCAATATAAAATTCAGGTCATAGATTGCTCTATTTCTGTTCCTAGAACTACTGTGTTTTGCAGCAGTGTATGAAAGTAATTAGTATCTGCTGATCCGTCTATTTTTGCAATGATTAGCAATCATATATCTGTTCCTGGTGCTTAATCATAGTTTTTTCTATTTCTAGCTTTTTTTTGTTTGGGGGACACAGGTGATTTCTCGAATGACAGAGGGTGGTTTCTTATATTCTTATGTTTGTTTGGGGATGAAAACAGTGCTCAGTCACTTTTGCAATGACAGACAGGGTGCTGAATCACATTCATGTTCCTGTCTGCTTTGTATACTGAACATAGCTAGTCTCACTGTTCCTGTAGTGACTTTAGTTCGGCTTAGATAAATCAATCTCTGCTTGTCTTGACTGAATGCATCCTAATGTGTCTGCTCAAATCCAATGGAGAATTGGCTATTGTCATGGCTCATTCTCGCGTTGCTCACGTCCTCGCTTTGTCAGACACTCTCCACGGCAGATCTATGCGACCCGGATATATCCGCGCTGATTGCAAAGAAGCTACGTGAGTTTCACGATCTCGACATGCCTGGACGCAGGAACGTGTCATTATGGCAGAGGCTCAAGTATGCTTTTCCTCATTGTTGCTTTTCTGATTTTGGTGAGAAATGTGTTTGAGTTCTGATTGCTTGGTGTTGTATGCGTCAGGCGGTGGCTTGAGGAGGCAGTGCTGGAGAAGACGCTCTCAGGAGTCGAACAATCAGTAGGATTTTGCCATAATGATCTTGCTATTTAAGTTACGTTTGCTGCTTGATTTTATTGCTCTACACTATTCTAGACATTGAGGAGCAGAGAAGAACAGGGAATCTTTTTGCAGCTTTCATGTTAAGATTCCCCAAAATTATGAGACCAAATATTTTAATTTATGCATCTTACAAGGTACATATGAATGTTGATTTGCAGCAGTTTACTGGAAGTGTGGAACCACTTCTGATGCTGTCTTTGTAACTATATTGATGGAGCTAGCTAAGTAGAAATGGACTGCAGTCAAGAGCCCTTCTTTTGATATGATCAGTCTAAATTTTAGTTGATGTACAACAAGGAAAATCA
Source organism: Miscanthus floridulus (assembly GCF_019320115.1). Classification (NCBI taxonomy): domain Eukaryota; kingdom Viridiplantae; phylum Streptophyta; class Magnoliopsida; order Poales; family Poaceae; genus Miscanthus; species Miscanthus floridulus. Next base: position 57,554,174 of record NC_089598.1, on the reverse strand, counting down.
GTATATGATATTTTTTGGTTTTCAAGTCTCTTCATCTGGAACATTTCTTGGCTGCTTTCTAACTGGACTATGATGTCCCTAGCGCCCATCAAGGTGAGGCCTTCCTCTCCCTCACTCAGATTTGTATATAGCCCAGGATGTTACAAAATAGCATATGAAATTCCTTCCTACATGGTGCTACAGATGAGCAATGGTTTTGTTTAATAGTCTCCGTTTCATATATCCAGGCATAGTTGTGATTGAAGATACTTTGTATATTTCGCTACAAGTACAGATTTGCATAGAACGCTCTCAATGAACTTGTCAAATTTATATAAAATGAAAAACATGCTATCCTATGTTGCTAATTAATAGTTTGATCAGTGATGGTGCCATCGGAGTATTTAGCTGCAAATAACAACAACCTCCTGTTACTTGGAGACTCATGCTGGTAACCTGGCATGTGTTGTTTTGAAGTAATTGAGCCCTTTCATTTGACCGCAACAAACCTTTTGCCTCTTAAAAGTTATTTTTTCAAACGGCTCAAACAAGGATTGTAGTCATCGATATGTTCCTCTTTTTGTTAGAAGCAATAAAAAGAAACCCAATCATGGCTATTATTATTACCAATGCTTTGATGATATGGTTTTTATCGCAACAATCGAAAATGGATAGACATAGATAAACTTGCTGCACTTTTTGTGCAGGTCACAGTTGGTCGAAGAAATGTGCCCAAGGGGAGGGTGTGGAACCCTATGGAGCAGAGCAAATGAACTGAGGTTAGTAGCATTGTAAACTACACTCAGATTTTTTTTCACGTCGGCCGGGGGTCACCCACAAAATGTCCAGCTATGGTCGGACGGGGATCACCTGCATGAGGGAAACTACACTCAAATTTTGTGGGGTTAAAATTTATTATCAATTGTTTTTCTCTTTCACACATCATTTGGTGGGTTTTTTTTATCTGATTGGCAATCACAGTGTTTGGAAGACATCATGGTTGCACAGACCAAAATGTTGCCTGTAAAAGGGAGGTGAAATGATGACAGAAGGCTATGCACAACATAAAGCTTCTCTGTTGCATATATGAAAGATTGTTTTTTATGAAGATTGTTTTATTTTTAACTTTTCCCCACCATGCTGAAATGGAACTTCTTTACATTTCAAATGAGAGATGCAATAATTGATTAAGGCTTTTAGAAAAGTATGTGAGCACCCTTCTTCTAACTATTCGGTATGTGTAGGATCTACAGGTAGATAAAGAAGGCCTAGAGGGGGTGAATAGGCCTGTAAAAATTCAACTCAAAAGTCTGTTAGAACAGAGGGCGGCACTGTCGGCCTTACAGGGTGGCACTGCCGCTCTATGAAAATAAATCTAACATAGCTGAGATTTTACAGAGATGAACCTTACCCCACTAGCTGCTTAATCCTGCAATATAAAGACAAGATCCAGTTCGAAGACTGAATACTATAGAAACTCCACACGAGAGTGGATCGAGCAACTAAACCCTAACAACAGCTAGCAATGAGCTAAAACAGCAAGTAAACAAGATGGAGCACGCCAGACACAAGATTTATCCCATGGTTTAGCTCACCACAAAGGTTTGCCTAAGTCCACGTTGTTGAGGAAGCCACAAAAGGCTTGAGCTTGCCACAAAGGCTTTCCTTCCCCTCGTTCTCAAATCAAGAGAGCGAACTCTTGAGGTGAGAGGTGATTTTTAGCTTTTGAATGAGGTTACAAACCTCCCAAGGCTGCCACACGGGTTGGCAAGCACAAGGACGACACCTAGCTGGCTAGGAGCAAGCTCCAAGAGTAACAAACCCTAGATCCGCCGGCCAAACATGAACCAAATGCTCTTAGACTTTGGGAATCAGTGGATCTACTCTCCAATCGAGTTTTGTTGCCTTTTCTCTGAAGTTATAATGGTTAGAATCAAGGATTTGTTTGAGGGATGGAGGAGCAACAATGGAGGAGAGAGGTGAGCTTTTTGGTTTTGTCTTGTTTCAAGCAGAATGACTGAGTAGAGAAGATGACCGTTGTGGGCCGGGCCTGAAGGGTATAAGTACCCCTCGAGCCCAACAGTCAGTTAAGGGCGGCACTGCCGCTCTTAACAGGGTGGCACTGCCGCCCTAGCCAAAACAAGTAAGATGATATGAAATTTGGCTGGCTATTTTGACTAGGTGAGAGGATGTAAATCTGTGAATTTGAGCATCTAGTTCAACAATTGACCAATTGTCCTAAAATCCTTCTTAATAGTACGGTTTTCCCTAAACTCAATTTCAAAACATAAAAGAATTTAAACTTCCTTTGAGCTAGGTCTAGACACCTTTTGTAATTAGGACACCTGCAACCTGTACATCATCCTCATTTTTTGATTCCCTACTTGTCATCTCGATAAATCTCATTAGTCCTCTAATTTGGTGGCCATCAATGCCAAAACCCACAATAGGGATTGATTGCACTTATAATCTCCTCTTTTTTGGTAATTGATGACAACCCAATTAGAGCTTACACATGATATGAAATCTAAACTAAGATTTTCGGACTATGGGTGTAGGAGCCTCCCCCTAAATATGTGAATAGAGATTTGAATTCTCAATTTGGCATGAAAGGCCACAATTCACATTTTAGGTGTGATGGGAACCTCCCCCTACATCCATGCTGTCGATGAAATATGGTCAGCAGTCTACCTAGGGGTATGCCCAAGGTAGTAGATTGTCGGCAGACAGATGCGCAAGCCACAAACAAGACGGTGACGCAAGACAGACACGAGGTTTTATCCAGGTTCGGCCGCCAAAAAGGCGTAATACCTACGTCCTGCGTCTGATTGTATTGCTGTATGTCAATGAGAGATGTTTTTTAGAGGGGTCCCCTGCCCGCCTTATATAGTCCGAGGGCAGGGTTACAGATCTGGAAACTAATTCTAGTCAGTTACAATTGCCATAGGTGACCGAATAAGGATTCCTATTCCAACCGACCAAGATCTTGCTTGATCACCAAATCTGTCTTGACTCCTTGCGCAGGACTCCGAACAGGTTGGCCAGGCCGCGCGTCGTCTTTTGGTGGACCGGACCCACTGATCCGGACCGGCCCAATCTTAGCCGTAAGGGTATAGGGGTTAATACCCCCACACATGCCTGTTGTGGGGTGCTGAACAAGGTGTCACATGAATAAACGTGATGCATATGACAAGTTATATCAGTTCAAGCACACAAGACTCTGGCTGATACAGCACAGGGCGGCACTGCCGGCCACAGAGGGTGGCACTGCCGTCCTGACTATATCAGTCAGGTAGCAATCAGATTCCTACAACAGATCATAAGAATATAAAACAATCTAAACTTAGAATATAACAAGCTAAAACAGTAACCATGAATACATGTCCATATCCAAAGCAAATTAAGTCACAAAGTAGCTTATTTCATAAAATAGAGTTTTGAGCGACTCTCAAACTCACAACCTAACAACTACTCTTATCGGATCTGAACATAAGGCGCAGCAGTAGATAACTCATGGTGTCGAAAAACAGTTGACCCCTCTAAATTTCTCCCCCTTTGGCATCAAGTATCAAAAAGAAGAAGAAAAAGAAGAAAAGTCACTCATCACTGTCGAAGTAGACGCGGACACGTCCGACGACGTGGGTGTGAGAAGTGAAGCGTGCTAAACATCATGGAGGTGCTGCCCCAGTTGAAGTAGAAGGCCTTAGCTGATCCGTCGAAGGACGCGGTCTCCTAGAATATGTGCAAAACAAGGCTACCTGAACCTATGGATCGGCCTCTGTAGGGTGAATCTCTGTACCAAGGTCCTGCTACCTTAGGAGCTGCCCCTGTGGATACCCGTAGTACTGACTAAATGGCTCATATGAGTGCCCATACTGCTGATCATCTGGTTGTTCATCATGGTGCTCATGTGGCTGATCCTGCTCCTCATCAGAAGAAGAAAGGCGAGGCAAGTTAGGAAACTGAGGTGGTGACTGCACTGGTGGAAGTGGTGGTAGCCCTGCCATCTCCCTAGCATGCATCACTGCTTCCCTATTTTCCATTCTATCCTCATAAACAGTCTGTGAGGCATATGCACAATGAGCAAAGATTGCCTTCATCCATGCACTCATCTTCCCCCACTTTGACTTCTTCTTTTGTTCCCTAGCCCTGGATGGCTTAGGAATATCTCTATGTGCAGCTCCAGAAGAGTGAAAGCCTGCTGCCCCACTATCTCCAAGTCCTCCAAAACCAGTGTGCTGAGTAGCTGAGCCAAGTCCCCCTAAGCCACCATGGGTCTTTTTGATCTTGTAAGCAGTGTGCTCATAATCCTTAGGGAACCACATGTCAGTCACTCTCTCAATCATAAACATAAGGTAAGGAGCATAGGGCAAAGATCTCCTCCCATCATCTATGGCATATGCTAGCTCAACCCAAATAAACCTTGGAACATTAAACTTCTCACTGCTGGGAAACCTAGACAACACATTAGTGATATATCCATTTAAATCTGTTGCATTGTCTTTGGGGTTAAGAGTGATCCTAAAAAGATTGTTCATGATATAATAGAAGCTCTTGAGCTTGGTCCTTGACCAATCAGGAACTGCAAGATTTTGATCCTCCCACATGAAGCTTACTTTCATTGGCTCAAGACGACGCTCATTATGAATCCTCTCATATCCCCTGTGGATGTGTCCAAAACCAAGAATACGATAGAAAGTGACAAAATCAATGCGATAATGTCGCCCATCAGTCATCCAATGAAGCTCATCCACTTCCATGTTCCAATAGTAAGTGGCGTGGAATTGTGCAAGAATCTCCCTGTTTCAATCATACTTGAAACTCATGATATTTGTCATCTCAAAGCAGTCACAGGTCTTGATGGCTACAGCAAACCCATAATCAACTCTGCTCCCCAAGTCACCAAAATCAATATACTGCATCTTGCTAATCTTGCCCTTTGACTTGGATAGGATGGCTGTGGCATAAAAATCAGATTGGAAAGCATTCCAAAATCTATAATCAATGCCATTAGATCTATCAGAGGAGTAAGGATCAATCTCTCTAGCTTCACCAGTCTTCTTCCAACTCATAGAATAATCAATGACCTTATGATTGTCACTATTTTAGGGAGGATTGAGGTTGAACACATCAGTGTTATCTCTTATGTAGCAGCTATCAAACTCTGAAATGTGCAAAGGAGAATCAGGACACACATGAATGGTCATTCCCATCTTCTGAATTCTTTCTTCTTCAGCAAGGTCTTCATTAAGATTTCTGTCACTAGGAGTATAGGTTGCCTATCCCCTGCCTCTCTTGACCTTTTGCTTAGTTGACATCACCTTTCTTTTTCCTCGGTCCATCTATGCAATTAAATGAGACTTGATGAGAAACTGTAAAAGATGATGAGTTAGAAACAGTTACAAGCAGGTTTTAACAAGAAAAAGAATTTTGAAAATGACACAGGAAGCTTGCTAGATTTGGAATCAGCATGGTAGGGCGGCACTGCCGCCCCCTGAGGCCGGCACTGCCGCCCTCAGTTGCTTCACTAGGTCTTTTTCACCTTTCTTGTTCTGGCTAAATCCTACTTCCAACGGTATCTATCCATCATCACAATTTCATAATTACAGTCTAAACGAAAAATATATGAAACCATAGCCATGGATTTGAAAGATTGAATATGAAAAACTTTAGAAACAATTTTGATAAATGAATCCAATCCATTTTGAACTTCATTGATTTTATGAGATTGAGTATAGCAGTTAGAATCTGCTAGAGGTGCCATTAATGGTCCCATGAGCGACATTGCCGCTCTCCCCAAAATCATCCAACCGGTGAAATTCAAAATCAATCCAATTCAACCACCAAAAACCTTTCTAAACCCTTCATACTCCTCCTAGAAACAGGAATCCATGACTAAAAGCTTCACATTGCATAAATAGAATGGGGTTAGGGTTTCACCTTGCTTCCAAACATTGGAGTGGAGGGAGAAGAGGAGAAAGGGCTCGGCCAGGAGCTTCCTGCAGGAACCAGCGATGATGAGTCTCGGCCGGCTGTAGGGGCGGCACTACTAGGGTGGTAGGTCACAAGGAACGGCAGCGGCACGTGCTTGAGAGAGAGGAAGAGAGGAGCACGGGCGTCGGCATCGGCTAGGAAAGAAGGGAAGAGTTGAGTCAGGGACCAGAGGAATAAATAGATAGAAGAAAATGGGCCCTGCGACCTAGCCAAAATTGGTAGAAAGCGGCCCAGTTTTTAGAGGGCGGCACTGCCGGCCATTAAGAGCGGCACTGCCGCCCTACCAATTTTACAGGGATTACTCTAAAACTCTATGACCTCCTTTACCTCAGATATGGATATATATTCTCTAAATATCATGACCAGTAAGCAATCAACAATACAGACAATCGTCATGACACTTAGTTGGCCTTTTGAAATGGTTTTGAAACACAATATAGTATCATTTTAAATCATTTTCCTATGTCGCTAGGTTATCAAACAGAGGTGTGCCATATTTCAAACCACGTTACGAGAATCAAGTATATTTAGCTCACTACGCAAAGCACAAAACCTTGACTCATCGAGAGGCTTAGTGAAGATATCAGCTAGTTATTTTTCGATGCTCACATGATGAATTTTGATATCTCCTTTGATTTCGTGGTCTCTCAAGAAGTGATGTCGGATGTCTATATGTTTGGTTCTTGAGTGGCTTACGGGATTGTTTGCAAGCTTTATGGCACTTTCATTGTCACACAAGAGCGGAATTTTGGTGAATTGACATCCGAAATCACGAAGGGTTTGCCTCATCCAAAGTAGTTGAGCACAACATGCACCGGCTGCAACATACTCGGCCTCGGCGATGGAAAGGGCTACACAATTTTACTTCTTTGAACTCCAAGACACTAGGGACCGTCCAAGGAATTGACACGTCCCCAAAGTACTTTTTCTATCTATCTTGCAACCGGCATCATTGGAATCCAAATAGCCAAGTAGATTGAACTTAGAGCCCTTGGGATACCACAAGCCAAGGTTAGGAGTGTGTACTAAATATCTCAAGATTCTTTTAACAGTCACTAAATGGCACTCTTTCGGGTTGGCTTGAAATCTAGCACACATGCATACACTAAGCATTATGTCCGGCCTAGATGCACATAAGTAAAGTAGAGAACCAATCATGGAGCGATATACCTTGATGTCCACGGCTTTCCCTTCTTCATTTAGATCAAGATGTCCATTGGTTGGCATGGGAGTTTTGATAGGCTTGGCATTCACCATGTCAAACTTTTTAAGCATATCATGGGTGTACTTGGTTTGACTAATGAATGTCCCTTCCTTCATTTGCTTGATTTGAAATCCAAGGAAGAACTTCAGCTCACCCATCATGGACATCTCAAATCTCTTAGTCATGATCCTACTAAACTCATCACGATACACATGGTTAGTACAACCAAATATTATGTCATCGACATATATTTGGCACACAAATATATCATTTCCAACTTTGTGAGTAAAGAGTGTAGGATCAGCTTTGCCTATTTCAAAGCCTTGTTTGAGCAAGAATTCCTTAAGGCATTCATACCATGCTCTTGGTGCTTGCTTAAGCCCATAGAGTGCCTTTTGGAGTTTATAGACATGGTTGGGGAACTTGAGATCTTCAAACCCCGATGGCTGCTCTACATATACCAACTCTTGTATTTGGCCGTTGAGGAATGCACTCTTGACATCCATTTGGTACAGCTTGAAGTCATGATGGGCAGCAAAGGCTAGAAGCATTTGAATTGCTTCAAGTCTTGCCATCGGTGCATATGTTTCTTCAAAGTCCAAGCCCTCTACTTGAGTGAAGTCTTAAGCCACCAATCTTGCCTTGTTCCTTGTCACCACACCATTTTCATCTTGCTTATTGCGGAAGACCCATTTGGTACCAATGGCATTGGTATTGGGCCTTTCCACCAAGTTCCACACTTGATTTCTCTCAAAGTTGTTGAGCTCTTCTTGCATGGCCATGACCCAATCCAGATCTCCATGTGCTTGTTCTACCTTGAGAGGTTCCAAAGAGGAAACAAACGAGTAATATTAACAAAAATTTGCTAAATGTGAATGAGTTGTTACCCCCTTTCGAATGCTCCCAAGGATGTTGTCAACGGGGTGATCCCGTTGTATAGTTTGACGTAGCCTTGGATGCTCAACACCTTCTTGTTCTTCTTCTAGACTTTTAGCTTCTTCTTGTTCAAAAATAGGCTCCAAGTTGAGCCCTTGAAGTGATGGAGTAGGAGTTGAAGGAGTTGCTGCTGAGGTGGATGGGGCGGCACTGTCGCCCTCAGGAGCGGCACTGTCGCTCTACTGAAATTTAGCAGGTGAGCACTGCTCTTGTCGATGGAGTACGTCAATAGAAATTTGTGCAGCAACATCCTAGGGATCCTCATCATCAGTGGCTTGATCTTCTTGTGGCCTAATGTCGCCTATAGCCATTTTCTTGATTGCTTCACATGGTGGATCCTCCTTTCCGACAACACTTGAATCAACTTGCTCCACTTGAGAGCCATTAGATTCATCAAATGTCACATCTACCGTGACTTCAACTCTACCCATGGTTTTGTTGAAGACATGATAGGCATGCTCATTTGATCCATAACCAAGAAGAATGCCTTCATCAACTTTAGGTGCGAATTTAGAGGTTTTGGGTCTTTTGTTAAGTATAAAACACTTGCACCCAAACACTCTAAAGTATGACACCTTTGGTTTGTTACCGGTTAGAAGCTCATATGAAGTCTTCTTGAGTTTCTTGTGTAAGTAGAGGCGGTTGATTGCATGGCAAGCGGTGTTGACGGCGTCACTCTAAAAGAGGTCCGACGTCTTGTACTCATCTAGCATTGTCCTTGCCATATCAAGAAGTGTATGGTTCTTTCTCTCTACTACACCATTTTGTTGAGGGGTGTAAGGAGTTAAAAACTCATGCTTGATGCCCTCATCATCAAGAAACTCTTCAACTAGAGTGTTCTTGAATTCGGTCCCATTGTCACTTCTTATCTTCTTGATAGGAAGACCGAACTCCCTTTGTGCCCTTCTCACAAATATCTTGACTTTCTCTTGCACCTGGGACTTATAATAAACAAAGAACACCCAAGTGAAATGGGAATAATCATCAACAATAACTAGACCATATTTGTTACCCCCGATGCTTAGGTAGGCGACCGGTCCAAAGAGATCCATGTGAATCAACTCCAACGGTTGTGTGGTGGTCATGATGCTCTTTGGTGGGTGAGGTACACTTACTTGCTTTCTGGCTTGGCAAGCACTACAGATCCTGTCTTTCTCAAATTGAACATTGGTTAGTCTAAGGATGTGGTTGTCTTTTAGGAGTTTGGCCAAGTTCCTCATCCCAACATGAGCTAGTCGGCGATGCCATAGCCAACCCATGATAGATTTTGCCACTAAATAGGTCTCAAGCTTAGCTTTCCCTTTGCTAAAATCAACTAGGTAAAGCTTGTTCTTGAGGTGACCCATAAAGACAATAGAGGAATCCTCCCTTTTAGAGACTTCCACACCCTTATCCGTGAAGAGACAATTGTAACACATCTCACACAATTAAGAGACGGACAACAGATTGTATTTTAAGGAATCAACATGTAAGACATTTGTAATTGAATGATCAAGTGTAATAGCTACTTTACCAAGTCCAATCACACCCCCTTTTGAATTGTCACCAAATATGATATTCTCATCTAAATTTGTAGTTGGGGAGTATGATGAGAACATACTCCTTTCTCCGGTCATATGATTTGCACAGCCGCTGTCAAGCACCCAACTTGACCCACCGGAGGAGTATGCCTGCAACACAAGTTTAGTTCCTAGTTTTAGGTCCCCAAATATTCTTGGGGCCTTGCATGTTAGTCACAAGAACTTTATGAACCCAAATGAAAGCATTATGATAAACATTTTGACCATTGCCAACAAACTTGGCAAACACTTCCCCCTTGCTATTGTGCTACAAGACAAAGTTAGAATTCAAACATTGTGAAGGTGCTTTTGCCTTTGGTTGATAGACATATCTATTTAGAGTGACCCAGATAGATTTCTTTGGTTTCTAGACAACCTGCTCAGGATGAGACACCTTCTTCTTGGGCTTGACATGAGCAGAGGAGAAGGAGGTGGTCTTCCCTTTTCTGTGGGGGGCGGCACTGTCGCCCTTTATAGCGGCACTACCACCCATAGGCTGTGGTGCTGCTTTGGGCTAGCCTTGTGTCACCATCTGTGCAGACCTATCTATTTCTTCCTACCCTTTGCTCATGAACTGAACACACTTATATCCATTGATTATCTTTCTCCCATTGGTTTTACCTCCATAAGTGTGCCCAAGCCCATCTTTGATGCGTGGATTTCTTCCATCTTTGTATTACGGCCTCTTTGGTTTTTGAACTTTGCCACCAGTAGGTTTCTTGCCTTCCATGCACTTTTTTCCTAACATATCATTGAGCCTAGCAATCTCCTTTTTCATAACCTCCAAGTTTGCAAGGTTAGTGGAATAAATATTTAAGTCAAGATTATAACACTTTCCACATCCTTGGCTAGTGGAGGGAATAGAAGTGTCATTTGTATTAGAGGGGAGTGGGGTGCTTTCACATAGAAGATTATATTGCTTCTCAAGTTTGTTGTGCTTTTCAACTAAGACACAATACTTGTCATTGAGTGCAATATTTTCCTTCTTTGTGAAAGCATGTTCTCTTTGTTCTTTGGCCAAGGCCTTGTTCAAAGAGTTCACCTCACTTCTCTCTAACTCAAAAGCTTCCTTATAGCCAATATACATCTTTTCAGTTTCCTCTAGATATTGATCTCTATCGGCTAGCTCGGCTTTGACATTTTCTAATTCCTCCATTAGATTTATGATGAAAAGCTTGGTCTTAGGATCCAACTTTTTAGTCAATTTAGCATATTTCTCAACATCACTAGTATCATCATCACTAGAATCACTAAGTTCACTACTAGAGATGTCACTAGGAGGTGGGGGAGATTTAGCTCTTCGTTTTACCTTCTCACCCTTTGCCATAAGACAAACGTGAGTGGAGCGGTGGTCATCATCATCGGACATGTTGTTGAAGAGCCTTGGTGTAGAGGATGGCTTTTGAATGGCCATGGTTGCAACCTTCACATCCTCATCACTTGACCCCTTAGTTGAGTCCCACTCATGCCCAATGTGTGCCTCTCCCATTTGCTTGTATCTCTTTTTGTGTTCATGCTTGCCTTCATTGTTGTCCCTCTTGTATTTGTTTTCTTTCTTGTCATAGGGACACTTAGCAATGAAGTGCTCCGTGCTACCACAATTATAGTAAGTCCTCTTCTTCTTGTTTAGGGAACCTTCTTTGCACTATTTTATACCCATTCTTTTTCAATCCCTTGTGATAGCTCTTCATGAACAAAGCCATGTCATCAATCTTCATGTAATCAGCCCCATCATCTTCATCTTCACTTGAGGATGAACTTGGATCATCATTTTGTGGAGTTGACTTGATTTCCTTGAGTTGACTTGTTGATGCTTGCTTGCTGCCCTTTGCCTTGTTGGAGGTGCCTTGATTGCTTGATTTATTGGCCTTGAGAGCTACTTCCTTGATTTTCATGCCTTCTAACTTGGCTTGCAACTCACCAAGTCTTCTCCTTTCATTGGCTTCTTCCCTTTGCATGTCAAATGTCAACAATCTTCCAAGCACATCATTAGGTGTGAAGTGCTCAAACTTCTTCTTATCTCTAATCAAGGTAACTACGGTTTCATTTCTTGGTGAGTAGGCTTCCAACATAACTTTCACCACTTTGTGATCATCAAGCTCATCACATCCATACCCTCTAATCTTGCCCACCAAGGTCATCAATCTATCAAACATCTCTTGTGGTCCCTCTCCATCAACAATCACGAACCTATTGAGCTTAGCCATTAACAAATCAATCTTTGCTTTCCTCACTTTATCAACACCTTCATGTGCTAGATGCAAAGTGTCCCAAATCTATTTTGCAACATTGACATTCATCACTCGGTTGTACTCATTTCCATCCAAGGCACTAAGAAGAATACTTGTGGCTTGGCCATTGAGATGGACAACGGCTAGCTCCTCATTTGTTGGCGCTTCAGGATCTTCCGGTGGCTGCAATCCATTCACAACAATCTCCCAAAGACCGGGGTGAAGACCTACAAGATAGGCACTCATCAAGTGCTTCCACTTGGCAAAGTTTGTCCCATCAAAACGAGGCAACTTGCCCATGGGTACATTGATGAAGGATCTTTTGTTATGGTTAGACAAGTAAGAATAATTAAAGGATACGGCGGCATATTTCTTCTTGTTGTTGTTGCTGCCCTTGTCATCGCTATCCTTCTTCTTGTCCTTGCTCTTCACTTTCTTGCTATCTTTTGAAGCATGGTATGACACATCATCATCTCCATCATCCAAGCTACTAGAGAGCTCACTACAGGATGCATCATACTCATTTTTCTCTTGCTCTTGAGCTCTTGCTGCCCTTCTCTTGGCTCTTGCCTCTCTTGTGATTCTTCTCTCTTCTTTTCTCTTCTTCTTATCGTTAAGCCGCTGCTCTTCCTTCTTCTTTTCTCTAGCTTCTCTTGTTGCGATCTTGGCAGCTTTTCTTTCTTTTCTTGCCTTTCTTCTTTCAGCATCGGTGGTCTTGGGTTCTTTGATGGTGGCATCACTTGCTGTCGACATGGATAGCTCGCTGCTACTGCTGACATCCTCGACGTGCACACCACTTGCGTCCGCATCGCGAACGGTCCTCGAACCTCCTCCTTCTTCCATACTTCACGCGGTGAAGCGTATATGAAGCAACCTCGCTCTGATACCACTTGTAGGATCTACAGGTAGATAAAGGAGGCCTAGAGGGGGGGGGTGAATAGGCCTGTAAAAATTCAACTCAAAACTCTATTGGAACAGAGGGCAGCACTGCCGCTCTACGAAAATAAATCTAACACAGCTGAGATTTTACAAAGATGAACCTGACCCCACTAGCTGCTTAATCCTGCAATATAAAGACAAGATTCAGTTCGAAGACTGAATACTATAGAAACTCCACACGAGAGTGGATCGAGCAACTAAACCCTAACAACAGCTAGCAATGAGCTAAAACAGCAAGTAAACAAGATGGAGCACGCGAGACACAAGATTTATCCCATGGTTCAGCTCACCACAAAGGTTTGCCTAAGTCCACGTTGTTGAGGAAGCCACAAAAGGCTTAAGCTTGCCACAAAGGCTTGCCTTCCCCTCGTTCTCAAATCAAGAGAGCGAACTCTTGAGGTGAGAGGTGATTTTTAGCTTTTGAATGAGGTTACAAACCTCCCAAGACTGCCACACGGGTTGGCAAGCACAAGGGCGATGCCTAGCCGGCTAGGAGCAAGCTCCAAGAGTAATAAACCCTAGAACCGTCGGCCAAACGTGAACAAAATGCTCTTAGACTTTGGAAATCAGTGGATCTACTCTCCAATCGAGTTTTGCTGCCTTTTCTCTCAAGTTTTGATGGTTGGAATCAAGGATTTGCTTGAGGGATGGAGGAGCAACAATGGAGGAGAGATGTGAGCTTTTGGTTCTGTCTTGTTTCGAGCAGAATGACTGAGTGAAGAAGATGGCCGTTGTGGGCCAGGCCTGAAGGGTATAAGTACCCCTCGAGCCCAACGGTCAGTTAAGGGCGGCACCGCCGCTCTTAACAGGGCGGCACTGCCGCCCTAGCCAAAACAGGTAAGATGATATGAAATTTGGCTGGCTATTTTGACTAGGTGAGAGGATGTAAATCTATGAATTTGAGCATCTGGTTCAACAGTTGACCAACTGTCCTAAAATCCCTCTTAATAGTGCGGCTTTCCCTAAACTCAATTTCAAAACATAAAAGAATTTAAACTTCCTTTGAGATAGGTCTGGCAACCTTTTGTAATTAGGACACCTGCAACCTATACATCATCCTCATTTTTCGATTCCTTGCTTATCATCTTGATAAATCTCATTAGTCCTCTAATTTGGTGGCCATCAATGCCAAAACCCACAATAAGGCTTGATTGCACTTACAATATGCGGTGACAACATTTTCGGGATCTGTTTTCTGTCTACTCACGTGCTTTGATTGATGTTTCCCATACCATTACTAAGAAGGCAAGGATGTATTTAGATTGGTAATATTTAGATTCTGAAACCAATATTTCATTATGGAATCCTTATTGATATACAAGTATTTTTGGAATAGTAGTTCACTCGGACAAAATGTGAGAGTGAGCGATTGACTCGTTAACACGGACAAGTGATGCTTAAATAAGTCCATAGGAAAAACAAAATTTAAAAAAAAATAGCCTTTGTGGTAGGGATCGAACCTAAGAGTGGGCGATTGACTATCTCACAGCGACCAGTAGTTCACTCGAACAAAATGTGAGTGAGCAATTGACTTGTTAACATCAAAAAGTAATGTTTGAATAAGTCAATAGGAAAAAAACGAAAAATTTTAAAAAATGGACATAGTGGTAGGGATCGAACCTATTCCCTCTGCATTCAAAAAGTTGCAAGATTTACTACTAAGCTATGCTTCGGTGTGCAGCTAAGTTTAAGTTACAAGGGCTCTTTTAGAAGCAAGGGGGAGCAAAACCCAGTGATGAAAAACCTCCCACTAAAAACTAGAATGATATGTCCATGGATTACCCACCCAGAGAAAAGTCGGGATGCCGGAGGGATTGGAGTTTCCAAATTAGACCTAAATATTTGTCCGTAAAAATGAACTCATAAAAGGTACAAATTTGTCATACTTTCCTTTTCCATTGGTTTTTTTTCAAATTTGTCTTCCAAAGTAGATAATGAATCCGTTTCGGACAATTCCTATAATGTTGTTCAGCAGTACTTGAACGTCTTGATTTTTTGAAATTCCTATAAATATACAAAAAAATTCAAAATAAAATAAAATAAAAATGATATCAGAATATATCTCGGCCTGTTAGGGCGTCATTATTCTTTTTAGTCTCTAGGCTCTCGATGCAGGATAAAAAAAACATCCAAAAATTGGCATGCAAAATGTGGTGCACAAGGATTTGAACTTGCAAGGTGCTGCTCCTAAACCAAGTTAGCTTACACTCGGACAATCCCTAGTTGATGCATATAGAGCGTTGTTACTTCTTTTCTCTCCACAGTCTGTATGCAGGGGTAAAAACATCAAAAATTATGTTCGAATTTCAAATTGTTCAAACAAAGTCAGGTGGAGAAATAACCAAAATAAAAGTTATAGATCTCGATGAGTTGTACAACACTTTGGTGTTGCTGACTTTTCCATGTGAAATCATTTACTGCCCCAAAATTTTGTTTGAAGTTCTCGAATTTTGAAATTCAAAATTTTGAATTGTTCAAACGAACTCATATGGAGAAAGGACCTAAATCAAAGTTGTAGATCTCGATGGGGTCTACAATTTTGCAATTGAGTACATTTTCAATTGAAATTCTACATTTTTCGCTAGGAATAATTCATCCTTTATTCCTAAATTAACATAAAATAATTGTAATACTTCTAAATTCTGTCAAAAAAATTCTACAAATTTGCATGGTTTTGTTACATAATCGTTAGATAAAAAAACTCAAATGTTTTAACAAAGTGACAGCACACATCGTTCATGATTTGATACATCTTCTCATATAGTTATATGGGAAGAGTATGAAGATCTGTACTGCCACTTTGTTAGGCCTTTAGTCCACTTAGACGAGACATGATAGTAATCGGTCCAATTAACCATGAGATATATTGCTTATAAAAAAGTCTATATTAGTTAACTGTGAGATGTAATACGTATTAAAAAAAGTCCATAGGAAAAACAAAAAAAATAATAAAAAAATACAGTAGAGAGGGTCGAACCCATGCGGCCTTGCCCTTTGCGGCTACACTTGAAACATTTAGCAACCGACCTATATAAGGCTGTTTGTTTGAGTGGAAGTTTTACGATAGTTATATTATATAGTTGCATCTGCTCAGCGCCTGATTTATAGAATAGAATTTGAAATATTTTTTTTATTTCCATGTGAGTAGTATAGAACTACACTACACATAGGATTTTTGGAAAAAAAAAATGAAGCTCACATTCACGTGTATGAGAATAGGAGAACACCGGACAGCTATCTAATTTTGGGCCGGCCCAATGTGCAAAGTAGCAGTACCGCATCTTGCCTGCTAGTGCCAGCTTTGCTCCTAGAGGAAGAGGCAATAGTCCCACCTTGCCAATGCAAATAAGAAGGCAGATGCCATACTCTTGTATAAGAAGATAAAAGCTAGCATATATTCGTTGAACTGAGTACGAAATAGCCCCACCTCGCCTCGACAAACAGAAAAACAAATTGTTGTCATTAGAAAGGAAGTACTGATCAGCGGAGAGGACGACACAACTAGAAATTATCCTTCTCAACTATCATTATTGAACCAATCATTATTCAACCTGATGACACATGGACCAAGCTAGAAAGTGCTTGGTCATACTTCTGCCTATTCTTTTAACCATATGCACTCAGTTCGGTCCCAAACCCAAAAACTTCTGACGATAAGCTCCCAAGACCATTCCCACAGCAATTGAAAAGATGCAAAAGTTCCCTATGGCAGTGAGAACCTGGATAGTGAAACAACAGATGTTCATCACGTCATAAATTTACCAATGAATTAATCTGTCGACAACAAAGGAGCAATCGAAATGTGATCAGCAAGTATGCTAGCTACTGAACCTTTTGCACTCAGGATGAAGCTGCTGATAAAAGAGATAAGATAATGCCAACCGAAAACTGTAAAATGACAGTAAAGTTAGTAAATGGGCTGCTAGATAGAACTAAGTAAGTTTGCAGGCTTCAGACAGCCCACACTGTTGCTCTGACTACTAAGTAACAGTCACATGCAGTTTGGTTCCTTTGGCCCTGTTTGACTGCTGGTTTCTGCACTGTCAGACAGCCATCGTATAGTATTTTTCTGTCTAAGAGCATGTCCCGTTGAAGCATGATGTTGGTATCCATTTTGTTAGGTTCCTCCTTTGAGTGCACAGCCCAAGGATGCACGCTCTTCTCTCAGCTTGATGTCCATTTCAGTATGGTGAAGCATAACCACACTATCCATTTCTTCACGCTCATGCTTCATCCTCTGTTCCAGCTCGTCATGCTCCTGCCGCGACTCTGCATCCATAGGTCCTGCAATATTCAACATATCACTTCGTCCAATTAGAACATTGCAGTACACTTTGACATACACTGACGATCGGCCGCACAGAATGCTTGGCCAGATATTTGGCCGATTTTTTTCTCCAAAATCAAAAAATGGACAGCAGGTAATTTATAATATACTTGATGTGTGGCATAACTCAATTATTAAATGCAGGTCTGACAAAAGACAATTCACATTTCAAAATCTCAATTGATAAACAGATATCCTACTGTCTGATCCTCAGCAGGGACAGAACATCAGATATATAGCAGCTAGTTTCCTTCGTGAGATCAACTGAATTTAATTACACAGGCTAACCAACCAGAGTACATGATAGTCACGGCAGATCAAATATGGTTGAGATCAATTTAATCGGCCAACACAAGACAGTACCGCAACAGCACAGGAAGTTAGAACAGAGTACACCCTACCTATAGACTGTACAGCAGTACTTGAACGCATCAATTTTTTTTTAAATTCCTATAAATATACAAAATTCTAAAAATAAAAATGATATCAGTACTTGTCGTATATGAATCTCCCTTAACTGAGCCTTATTTACAAGGAACAAAGGTGTACATCATCTCAGTTACTTTGGACATTATGCAAAAACATTGATCAGTTTCCTTTCAGAAGAATCACCAACTATATATGCGATGCTGTGACTAATGAAAGAAACAAATTGTTGTCATTAGAAAGGAAGTACTGATCAGCAGAGAGGATGGCAGAATTAGAAAGTATCCTTCTCAACTATCATTATTGAACCAATCAGCAAAAAGAAAGGTATGCTTCCATGAAAGTGAAAGACACTTCCATAAAAAATGAAGACCTGTCAGTGCACATTTTTATAAGTTATCTCTAGCTAATGCACTGAATACTATAATCACCAAAAGCAGCCCTTACTAAAATTCATGAATCATACTACCATAGCAAATAAAATTACTCACACATACCACATACACACAGAAAAGTAATCTTTCACAACCTAGCAGCTGCAAGGGTGGCTTGTCCCAAGCCCCAACCGTGGATCAGGTTTTTGCAGCATTTTGCAACAGTACTTTAATTTTAAAGTTTAAAGCCCTTACTGCATCCTGTGTTTGTAAAATCCAAAGGCTGGGAATTCCTTATAACAAGTTAAAAAGGGTCTAAAGTAACAATATAACATTAAATTGTGCCTTTACAGAATTATCCCTTTAGACTTTCACAAATATACACCAATACTTCAGGATATTTTCCCATTTTGTTAATGAACATCAGCTAGTAAAACACACAATTTAACTGTGATTTCAGGATAGCAAACATTTCTAGCCCACACACTTACCCACTAATTCCTGAATGCTTACACAGGATAACAAAATCATATAGGTTGCAAAAGATTTTAGATGACGAACATAATATGTCGAACCTCGCTTAAATGGATCAGGCCTGAACTCAAATTCCTCATCTTCCCATTCGTCGTCGTCGTCCTTATCCTCCTCCATTTGGATGTTGCGTGCCACATTAGCAAGCTTATCACTTAATCCATCGTGCAAAGAATCAAAACCACCCATCGACCCTGAGCTGCTCCTGTCACCAGATGCAGCAAACCCAGGGACTGCTGGTAATTAGACACTAACTGAATATTGCAAATTCATGAGAGTATAAGCACATAAGCAATTAGTAGTAATGTCGAATCAAAGGGCTCAATCAATGATGCACAGATCAGTAGATCACGCAGATCCAGGAGATCTAGGAGACGGAGGTGGGGGCGAGGACGGTGGCGGTGGGGGGTGAGGACGGCGGTAGCGGTGGAGACGAGGAAGAAGTCGACGGAGGTGGAGCCGGATCAGGTCTTCGGGCGCTCCGGGCGCCGGGGACCACGCCATGGTGGAAGGGGAAATGCGAGCACGACAGCTGGGGAGGGGTGGGATTGGAGATGAACGGGCAGACCTATGCACACACCAACAGCCACCAGAGCAGCGCCGTTGTCAAACTCGCCTCTGCCGCCGCCTTCATCACCTCCTCCTTCACGCAAGGCTCCAATCCCATGGCACCTGGCATCCCGTAGAGACTCCGTGATGTCAGGCCGCAACTGCCGCCGCCCTGCCTTCGCCCTCGCCCTCATCCTACCCTCGGCGGACGGCGGCGGCGGCGGACGGATGGACGGCGGCAGAGACAGAGACGGAGAATGAACTCACGAACAAAATATTCAGCTAACTATACTACTTATTATCCTCGTTCAACTCCTTGGGACGGCCGCCACCGCTGTGACCCGGGGCGCAGTCGCCGCCGCGGCCTCCATGTGCTCGGTTGGGGAGCTGAGGGCTGGTGAGGAGGGGTCGGGCCCGGATCTCACGGGAGACGATGCAGGAGCGCGTCGAGGTCCTCCCGCGGACGGACGGCGGACGACGGCGGCGAATGAATATATTCATTTTTTTTAAAGCAAATATTCATATAACTATAGTACTTAAATCATACATCCCAATTATACTACTCAAAATATTATTTTTATAATTATGAATTTACTGTTTTACCCTTAATTAAAAAAATAACTAAAAAAAAATTATCACTCTTTTATTTGAAGTCCTAATCCTCTAATCCTCTCAACTTTGGAGGCGTTGGGAGACGTTACGGAGCCTCCCTCATTAACGCCTCTCAACGTCTTCCCTCGTATGGGCCCACCAATCATTGACAAAGCTAACGCTTCCTAACGCCTCTCCAACTATAGTAAAAAAGTTCTTCGTTAAATTAGAAACTATGATGATAGGATCATTTCTGCTGTTAGTTGAGAAATAAAATAATGAAAGTGGCCGGAGATGATATATCAGATACATACATCGAGGAATACCCCACACGTCAAATAAAGAGAAAAACAAGATTTGACAAAACCCAAGGCATTGGCCTCAAGTATTACAAAAACCAGGTTTCAAATTAATGAGATGCAATGTTTCTTGATAAAAAAATGAGATACGATGTGGATTTGCTTTACTAGTCCATCAACGTGCTCTCGCATGGGTTAGAATTTTAGGAGATATAAGTATGAGGTACTATTTAATAATCAATTCATTCTAAATTATAAGACGGTTTGGCTTTTCTAGATACACTGTTTTTACTATGTATCTATACAGTACATCCAAGTGTATAACAAAAGTTATGTATTTAGAAAACTCAAGACGTCTTATAATTTATAATGAAGGGAGTACATTTTTACCTATATTAAATTATATATATTTTCTCTTTGTTTATCTTCTAACATAATAGACATAGTAGATACTTTGTAGTCTATACCTACTTACCATGAACTTATTAACTACTATTTTTTCAAGCAACTAATCTATATATTTTTTATCCACATTTATATTTTTCCATTGCATGGAACCTCTATATATTTTAAATATAAAATTATTTTGAAACCTTATCATTAATCATGGTGGCTCTTGTTGCATCATGTATCTTATGAAACCATAAATCTAAATTTTGATTTTACAAATTTTATTCTTATCAACTGCTATGGATTTTTTATCTCCTCAAGTTAAGTTGTAACTCGTGTGCTTATTGTATCTTTCATTAACTCTCATTTTTGCACTTTTTAAAATAAGAATTTTAAGCCATAGAGTATGTTCTTAAGTACTACAATAGCATAAGTCATTATTTGAAACATGCACCATATTGCTAAAGATATGTCATATAACTTAAAGTGGGATCTTGGACAGGAGTAGCCATGCTAACCTCAAAAGAATTTTGATACTTATACATTATAATGACCGACTTTTTACTCTAAAGTATTATTAAAGGGCCAGGAAAATATAGCCACAAGTGGTCTCCCACACTTCTCAAGATGATTGAATTTTTCTATGAAGAAATTATATTTGCAGTTATGGTTATATTATCAATATAGACATGTCAAACATTTTAGTTAAATTACATAAATATATCTAAAGGAACAATCCATATAAATTGCAGTTATAGTTATATGGTTTAAATAATTTAGTATCATTAGTATATGAGTTGTTAAGAAAATATTTTTTATGTGATGAAACATAACATATACATTTTATTGCTCATGCATGTTGGAAGGACACGTACATTTACTTTAATCAAATTTTACTATATCAATATTCATAGAGGTGAGGTAATGTAGAAACATATATATACTCTATTCATTATCTAAACATTTTTTTGTAAAAGAAGAAGTTGACAATTTAGATGTAGATTTGAGGGGTATTTAATTTTTCTATGAAAACTGAGTTATGTAAATTATCGATCATAATAAAAGGACATTAGTACTTAAATGCAAATTTAGGTCTACTTTAGATCATATTTCTTAAGGACATGGCAATATAAATTAGAGTCATGAGCTAGTTTATATTGTTTTACACAATAGCAGAAGTAGATAATTATTTATAAAATAGAATAGATTCAACAACTTTTATTATTATCAATGGTAATTAGGTTATATATAACTAATGGTAAGATATTTATGATTTTTATGAGAATTTCTAGGATCTATCTTTTGTTTTCCTATCAAGTCTTGTAATGATTAACATGCAAGCTCTAGTGAGACCTGTAGTTACAATTTCTAGTATTTTTTTCTAGTGTGATAGGTATTTAGTTGAAATCTAGTTTTAAGATATATAAACTCTTGATACAAGCCTTTTTGTGACTTAGTAAATCTATAGTTTATCTTTTAATTTTTCATCAAGTTGTTGCAATTTTGTCACATGTTAATTAGAAATTCTAGTATTCTTTATCTTTTATACAAAAAATGCTTTTATTAAAAAGATCTAGTCCTAATAGTATTGTTTTCCACATAAGTTGAAACTCGGCTTGCGTCCCAACACTAAACATGTTGAATTTTTTATATCATAGGTGTGTAGTATTACTTATATACCATAGTATGCATAAAATTAAATTAATAATATTGATATGACATAATGTTTTAGTAAAAATATATAAATTTATTAAAAATAATAACTTATAAAACTTTTTATCATGGAGTACTAATATAAAGTGTTATTGGTTTGTAAGTGAATATTTTTTCATGTTTCATAAGTTGTTAAAATAAATATTTATCCTAATGTATACATGTTTATTTGATATACATGATGACATATAGCGTTATAATTATTTTATTTCACGATTATAGAAGTCTATAAATTAGAAATATATATATGTATCGTACTTTATGTGTATTGATTTTTTTTGTAATAATATATAATACTATTTTATGTGTGGATTTTAGAGATTTTTGTTTATTTTTTTATAATGGCTAAGGTACATGCAAATATAAAGGTAATACCTTATATTATCTTCACAATGACATATATTGTCATGTTAAATGCTAACTTAGAATATTACTTTGCATTATCTTTCGTAGCGATAAAGGTGGATAATTTATAAAATCATTAGGAGTCATTTTAAATTATCTTTCATAATGGTAGATGTGGGTAATTTAGATATAAAGTTAGAGGATTAAATTATCTTTCATAATGATAAAGTTGGGTAATTTAGACGTAATGTTAGGGGGTTATTTTAAATTATGTTTCATAATAGCCAAGATGGTAATTTAGATACAAATCTAGGGTGTTATTTTGAATTATCTTTTGTAATGGCAAAGGTGGGTAATTTACATGGAAAATTAATAAGTTACTTTATGTATTTTTCATAATGACAGTGGTGGGTAATTTTTTGATATGCTGCAATAGATCCAATGGCTATTATTGGGGAAGATGATTAGAATCTATCAAATCAAAGGCCGGATGTTTCTGATTATTATGAGAATTTGTAGGATTTATCTTTTTTCCTAGCATGTCATGTGAGAATTAATGTGGTGTCTCCGTTGGGGCCTCTAATTAGTAGTTATATTGGGGAAGATGATTAGAGTCTACCAAATCAAAGGGCAAATATTTTTTTATTATTGTGAGAATCTATAGGATTTATCTTTTTCCTAACGCATCAGGTGAGAATTAACGTGGTGCCTCCATTGGGGCCTCTTATTAGTAGTAGTAAGATAGCTAGGTGACTTGGCTTTGTCTAGGTGCACAACAGAGAATTTGTATACATAAAAAAATTAAAGTAATTTATTTATTTTATACATCAAAGGGCGGGTCTGGTGCAAGTGATAGAGTCTTACCGTCTATGATCGGAAGGTCCTGGGTTCAAGTCGCGGTCTCCTCGCATTACACAAGCGAGGATAAGGTTTGCTACTAATACCCTTCCCTAGGCCTCGCACAGAGCGGGAGCTCTCTGCACTAGGTACGTCCTTTTTATTTATTTTATACATCAAAAAATTGCATCAGTCTCAGGCCATATTGCAACGTCACTCAAAACTACCCTAAATGTGTAAGGACAGTCCCAATGAAAAAAACTAATAGTTTCTATAACATAGGATACCGCACCAAAAAAAAGTACTGCTTTCTAACCCATGATTTCTATGAGTAATAATTATTTTATCTTTCTTTCTCCCAACTCTATCTTCTTTCTCCAATGGGAGTGCGGCACGAGCCTCCTGGAAACTGGTGGTTTCTCCCTAATGGCGATTTCATGGTTTCTTGGT
This sequence comes from Miscanthus floridulus, assembly GCF_019320115.1. Classification (NCBI taxonomy): domain Eukaryota; kingdom Viridiplantae; phylum Streptophyta; class Magnoliopsida; order Poales; family Poaceae; genus Miscanthus; species Miscanthus floridulus. The sequence continues at coordinate 57,530,500 of NC_089598.1, read as the reverse complement.
GCATTGGGTCAAGAGAAGACCTGATTTCTTCATGAGAAAACCATTTCTAGGATTTTTACTCTCTTTCTTAATTAATTATGTTGCCATGTCAGCGTTTTGCCTACGTGGCAAGTCATTTAATGAGGATAGAAACCATCATCAATACACCATTGAAACTGTCCTAACAAAGTTGAAAAATAAATGATGTAAGATTGAGTAGCGTCTTGTTTGAGGTTCATGAAAGTTCAGGATGTAAAGTAGACTTATTTTCAATATAATATAGGGGAATATCATTTCCAATGCAAAGAAAGATGTCATTTAAACTTCGGTAAATAGTAGCTGATACCTTGGTTTTTAAAATTGCTTGTCTAAAGAATTCTTCTACATGATTTTTGTTTGGGAAACAGCTTATAGAATACCTAAAAAACATCTCCCATCCCACGTTTGATATGCCTTGTGCAAAACGCCTCTAATAGCGTGCCTCTACATGAGATTTGTGTTCCAGTGATTTGCATGTTCATGTGGGCGAAGTGATATATGTCATAATACCGAATGAAAACAGGAAATTATTTGGAATTGTTGGGGCAGCATGCCTTCCATGACTTTCTATGTTTCTACCTCCCAGTTTAAATGTTCTACATATACACTCAACTAGTTTTGCATTTTATTGGTTTCCTTCAATTCTCATATTCTTTTTTATCCTAAATTAGCTGCATTCATTTTATGTATTTCTTATTCAAAAGGTCTAAGGTATAGGTGTAAATATATACACGATTAAAACGATATGAAGGCAGTACATACCCAGTTTAAAGTCTTGGCATGCTTTGAAGCCCACCGTAATTGCCAAATTACTGACTCGCCAGTTCTGTGATCATTCAATGTGAAGTCTGTGTCTTTATGAAACAACAACGAGGCAACAATTTTAGGATTGCACATCTGGACAGCTTGATGCAGAGCAGTTCGTCCGTCCTTATTATTTCGCATGTTGATGAGTTTACGAAGTTGTGGTGTCCTTAGGATAAATTCCACAAACTCTGTCTGACCTTCCTTTACAGCTTCGTGAAGGCATGTCCAACCATTTCTGTCGCAATAGGGAGCATCTGGACAGTGGTTGAGAAGCTCTTGAGCAACATCAACATGACCTCGATATGCAGCAGCAACAAGAAGAGGGCTCAGATTACCAGCATCATCATAGCATTCATACCCTAAAAAAACATCATGTTCCAACAACACACGGAGCACGTCTATCTTGTCCCAAATTACTGTCATCAGGATTGGGGTCTTCTTGTCGCTGGTTCTTTCTTTCACCAGTCAAGGACGTCCCTCCAAAATTTTTTTAGCCATAACTGAAAACAAATTGAGGCAGCAATTTGCTTGTCAATAAACTAACCAAAGGAGAATGGCGAATAATATTAGTCCCATATTAAAGAATCTTTCCTGTACAAAATTAAAGAATAGATTGTGCTGTAAAAATAATGTTGCCAGTTTTTCTGCAATAATGAATAAATAAATAAATAATACAACCAATTTAGTTCATAGTCCATATAATTCTAACCTGCATTTCCATTTCTCACAGTAGCATGCAAGGCATTGTGGCCGTATGTTCCAACATGGTTAGATCCAGGAATTTCCATCAGTTTCTCAGAAACATCTGTAAAATCTCTCATTACCGCGATGAACATTGGTGACTCACTGTATTTGTTCACAGCTTTTGACAGGGCAGGCTCTTTTTCTATCAATTCCAGTGCAAGGTCCTTGTGACCACTATGAATGGCATGGTGCAGTGCATTACAACCATTTTTGTCTTGTTGCAAGATTGCCTCACTGAACCCTAGTGTGCAGCAGCATTCAAGTAGAATAGAGGCCAAAGACATGTGGCCATTTGTCACGGCAGTGAGCAGTGGTGTCTCACCATCCATGTTTGCGATAGTGAGAAGAGAATTGTTTAGCGCCAGCACATCCTTGCAAAATCCCTCATGGCCATAGATGGAGGAGATGTGGAGGCAGGTGCTCCCTTGAGGAGTTGTTCCAAGCAGCAGGCTTGGATCCTGTGCAGCCATCTCCTTCATTGATGTGGCACTGCCAACCATGGCTGCCTCCAGGAGCCGCCTCTCCATCTAAGCTCCTGGCAAACTAGCTGTAGCTATACTGGCTGACATCCATATATTAAAACAAAATGGGAAAAAAATACATAGTTTTTACCAATGATCCACTAGTCTTGCATACATATTACAAGTCTTATTCTCTTCTTCTAATTTATGCAGTCTATCAAAACAACTAAGACTAAATTAAAGCTATAAGCATAAAAATGATTTGGACACTGTCAACAGTGATTCATCACTTCGTAAACTGGCATTTTTCAAATGTCTAACACGCATCTTGCAGGCCATTCTCTTAGCTGCTAAAATATGCATGGAAGATGATTTATTGACACTGAAGGGAAAAATTCTAAATTACAGATTTACAGTATAAATAGTGTCAACTATATAGGAAAAAGCCTAAAATAAAGATAAATTTATTTAACCTATTTCTGTTAATTTTTGAATAAGAGCATGAAAAATATTAACAGAAATCGGCAAAGCTTCACATATAGACCTATTCATATCAAGGAAATTAAAAAGGCTGTTTTTGACATGACAATCAACAAGGCTGCATGACCTGATGGTTTCCCCATGAAAGTTGACCAAGAATTTTGGGAGATTGTTTGCACAGATTGGTTTTCCCTATTTGAGGTCTTGTGTGATAATAATCTAGAAGATTGTAGCAAATTGAACTATGGGGTGGTTACTCTAAGCTTATACCTAAAGAAACTGAAGATCCCATCAGAATTACTCAATTTGGATCAATACACATGTTAAAATGACTGTTAATCATCGGTAAGGTGTTGTCTATGTTGAACCTTTTATCCCAAGAGTTGTTTGTCAGACACAAGATGCCACACCAAGAAATTTCAAAAGTCTGATTTCAAGAATTTCTTTTATGCATACCAGTGCTTGTTGATTAACACTGGGAACTAACAAAAGAACACAGGTCTCCATGGGCTAGGAAATTTATAGTGATGATATCTTTCATAATACAGATTTTCTTCACCAAGAAAACAACACTTTCCAGTCCTTGAACTGATTGCCCCTAGAATGTATTATGTACTATCTCCTCTGCCCCACAAGTGCATATGCAATGCAATACACAATTCCAAACTATTTGCTGAAAAAAGAGAGGATATCATCTAGTCACTGAATAATTAAGAATTAGAGTAGTATCTGGCAGTAGTATTTCACCCAAGAGATACCACCCGACCAACTTTGATAGATCCAACAAATCCCAGCAACGGTTTATCACTTGCCCAGCCTAATCGCACTACTGTCTCTTATAGAAGCAAAGCAAAACTGCCTCCCCTGCCTGACAAAGCAAAAAGGAGCTAAAGGGGAGAAAAAGCTAGCTGCGTAGCATTGAGAATGGATCGTGCTACCGGAGCTAAAGGGGTAGGTAGGGACCTGCAAAACGTGAATTGATTCTTTTCTTGGTTGATGCTCAAGACTGGGAACCTAAATAAAGATGCAGAAATCTTGTGAAATTAACCTGAAAAAGAAGCACAAGAAAACCTGGCAGTTGGCATCACTTTCAGTGTGCCACATTGATATATATATTTGTTTCGCGCAGACCAGAAATCGGTGTTCAAATCGAATGCTAGAATCATGAAGGCGTGAGGGCCGTACCATCGTTCTTGTCAAGAAACTGCTGCACGTACGGCGACACCGGGGAAGGCCGAAGGCGAGGAGCTTCTTGGCCGTGGTTGGCGCGATGATGGCCGCGGCCGGCCGGTCTACTCGGTGTTGAGGATGATGCGCTCAGACCTTGCCGATCTGCTGTGTGCGCCGAGGGGAGGCGGCTCGTGGTTGCCGGTGGTCGGCGGAGCTGATTAAATTGGGAGGTGAAAGCGTTGAAGCTTGCTGCTCAAACATGACGGAGTATCATGAGTGCGTTGAAGCTTGTTTTGCCTTCTTTCCACCTCAAGACGCAGAGAAATTCTGTGATCCGGGCTGCAGAGAAGCGTACCGGTGCCACACCGTCAGCGGAGATGAATGCCCCAGCGGACACCGTTCATCATCATCCGACGACTCTTCTGGTAAAATATTATTATTGAACCGGCCGGCCTTTTCATTCTCCTCTATATATAATTTTTATTCTCACTGACTGAATTTGCTAGTATATATTTGATTTCTCACAACGCAAACTGGAAATCCCGTCTCATAATACATACTAACTTCTTTGATTTTTGCAGCAAACGGAAATGCTGCCGTCGACCACTGCATTTTAGGATGCAACTCCTCCGTGTGCAACCAAATGGTCACCGGTAAAAAACGAAAAATAAATAAATTCAATGACTAATTGACTATTACTACATCCAACATACTGATCGATGCCATCTTTTTGTTTGTTTTCACCCGCGAATCTGATTTACTATCAACTCAACCTGCTCATGTAAGTGAGCTTCTACGTATGTAATTGGGTCTAAAAAAAATTATGTGTTTCTGTGTCCGTGCGTGTCCTTTTTCCCTTAATTTCCAGTGAGGATCATTACCAGCGTGGGTCATGCTATACTGTATCCTTATTGTAATAGGTATATATATGATCGACATGATACGTGTTGGAATATCTTGTCCAATAAATAAAAAGCCTGTTCGCTTGCTCGTAAACGATCGTAAATTTCCAGCCAGGAACAGTGTTTTTCTCTCACACCAAACCAGCCAGCAGTAAATAATCCACGATCGTTTACGGCCTCCCGAACAGGCTGAAAGTCTGTCGTTGTGTGTTACTTTTTTGACTTAGCACTTCTTTACATTTTACTACTATTGTTGAAAAATCTTTGTGATTTTATTTCCAAACAGTTTGTTGGGCACTTGGGCATACTGAAACGACCGGTGATTATATTCGCCAAATTAGGCTTTTAAAAACTAAGACTCAAAAATACGCATAAAAGGTTCTTCTATGCATGCATTGCTATCTCCCTAACTTAAAAGAACTTGTAAAAGATGTTCTGATCCTACAACAACTATACACATAGCAATTACAGAAGAGGTTTTCCTAAAAAAAATCCAGAAGAGGTGCGATGAATGGAAAGGGTACAGAGATATGTAAATTCTGGTATGACAACTTTTTAACTTCGGAAGGTTAAGGACGAAGCACTTCGCTGGAGCCCATATCAAGTGTCAATCTCTCTCTCACGGCACATGCATGCAGTTTTTCCTCTTATTGGCTAGGAGTAGCTGTTTGTATTCATTTCGACCTTGTTCGGTTAGTCTGGATTCTCCCTGAAATAGTTCCAGACGATGGAAACTTATATAAATTTGAGAAGAATCCAGCTAGGATTTGTTCTAGGGAGGAGATCCATGATAACCAAAAGGGGCCTTATGCGACTACCATGCCATGCGGAAATTAAAAACCTTGATGAGCTTTCCCACCGCTTTCTGGATCGCCGATCCGACCTGCTTGATATCAAAAGCTTGGCCAGAAGTTAGAACCCCACGCGCAGGGGCGGAGACAGGGGGGCGGGCAGGCCCATGCAAGGAGGAAACGAAGGGTCCCATTGTCCACATAGTTTAGTAATTTATTTATTTATTCCTTTTTATGTTTCACATATCACAAATCCTTGTTAATTCTATAGTTAATTTCCTTTTCAACTTGATATATGCAACCATCCAGAGCTAAGTACATTGCCATCATTTGCTGATGTAACAAAGGGACTAATGAGATTAGGTAAAGGTTCGATAGACTGCTAGGATTACTCATATTCCAATATCAAAAGCGACCACCGAGAGAGTCTATCCAGCCGTGAAACTTGTCAAGACACATATTAGGACTAAAATGGGATATGGTTTTTGCAATAAGCTAAGACACGTATCTGAAACTTGCCATATGCCCGATGATTGAATTTATATGACAATATATATGTGTATGCTTTTATTTAAAACTACAATTTGCGAAGCGCCATCCACGTCACCCTAAAATCACCCGGCTGTCCGATCTTCCATTTCACGGTCCAGATTTATTGGAGCAGATTCTACTGGAAGCAGCTTCCTGGGCTTCTCCTTCACTTTTCCGCCTTCTCCTCTGATTCTCTTTCGCTTCACTGGCTTCTGGTTCGAATCCGGTGAACCAAATATAATGTGCGGCTTCTGCTTCTCCTTCTCCGGTCTTTCCGACGCTTCTCCTTCCCCAGCCTCCCCGATGCTTCTCTTTCCCGCACCCTGCCCACCCGCCGAACGCCGCGTCCACTCCCGCCCTCGGCGACGCCGCGCTCGGGAGTGCCATCGTCGCCCCCTGGCGAGGTCGCCGCCACCCAGCACCGCGCCGGCCTCTCCGGCCCCGGTGTGCCGCCGACCTGGTTTCGACGGCGCACCGGGGCCAGAGAGGCCGGCGCGGTGCTGGGTGGCGGTGACCTCGCCAGGGGGGCGACGATGGCACTCCCGAGTGCGGTTCCTCGCAGGCCGCGGTGGCGGCGAAGCTTAGCAGGTGGATCTGCCGCTGGTACCTCAGCCTCTCCTCCTCCTTCTCCGCCTCATGGCTCCTCCCCGAATCCTCTCTCTCCATCTTCCCCTTCGCACAGGTGATTGGCCGTCGCTGCAGCCTGCGCTGGCTCCCAGCGATGGCAAACTCACACAGGCCTCTAGGTGCACCCTAATCGGTAGCCTCCTCAATTCATGATTTTTTTTTGACATATGCCACCTCCGGGAAGAGGGATCCATGTTGTATTACATCCATGTGTTACATCCATTCTTGTTTTGCTATTTGCCACCCGTATGAAAGAACTTCTGAAATTTGGTGCTGTCATTTTCCACGTTTTGGTATAGTGTTCCATCCAGTTTTGTAGAATTTTGCTATAAAATTGACACTGTCCGTCACCTCAATGTGGGTGTGGTATTATGCAGTTGTTCTCCTAAATGTGCTTAGTACAATAAATTAATAGGATGACATAATTTAGTTAAAATTCTAAAACAATTTTTCCTCTTCACGACATATTTCTAATGGTTGGTACATTCAGTATGACATCCGTGTGATGACCATCTTCACGTACTCTGGACGGATAGCCCTAATCACAATTGGTAGGAACACCGTCAGCATGACGTGGCAGTCGTGTGAGTTGTAGCCGGTCATTATGAGGTCTTTCATGGAGACCAGGCTCTTGATGTTGGAAGAGAAACCAGTCGGCACCTTGATACCCCTAAGCAACTTAAGAAAAGTCGTCCTCTCGTCTTGCGTTAGGTTGCAGGCCGCACCCGGGATATCGACTTTACCGTTCTGAGGCGGTCCCGGGTGAAGGTCCGGCCTGACGCCCAGATTGACAAGATCCATCCGTGACTTGATACCATCCTTTGTCTTGCCCTTGATGTCCAGTAGGACACCGATCGTGCTTTCGAAGATATTTTTCTCCAGGTGCGTGCAGTCGATGGCATGGGGTGTATTCAGTGTTTTCCAATACGACAGGTACTTGAAGAAAATTGACTTCTTCTTGAAAGGAACGGCGGCGGGGACTTCCTCCGTCTGGTTCCGCTTTCGCTTCCTTGTCTGCTTGGTCCCCTCTTCAGGCGGCTTCTTCTTCTTTCTAAACTCCACCTGATCCATGTCCTTGACCATCTCATACACCTTTGTCCCCCAACTAGTCTGCATCGGTTGATCATGCTGCGGCTCGTCCTGATTGTCAAAGTATTTGTTCATAATACTTCTTCTATACCTATGATTTTTGGTGAGGAACCGTCTATGCCTCATGTACACCATCTTATTGGATCCCTTGAGGTAAGTGTAGCAGGTCCCATCGATGCAAATTACACAGCCGGTCTTCCCTTTGATCTGCCCCGACAGTGAGAAGAGACCGGGGTAATCGGTGATGGTGATAAAGATGATTGCTTTTAGTGTGAACTTCTCCTTACGGGATGCATCCACCATCTGAACCCCAACATCAAATACTATCTTCATTTTCTCCATGAACGACTCCAGGAACACATCTATATCGTTGCCGGGCTGCTTCGGTCCGGAGATAAGCATGGTCAGCATAAGGTACCTACGCTTCTGACATAGATGGGGAGGTAGGTTGTACATGGTGAGCACGACGGGCCAAGTGCTATGCGAGCTGCTAAGCTCACCAAACGGGTTCATCCTGTCGGTACTCAGCGTGAACCTAACATGCCTGGGCTCCTTGCCAAACTCCGGGTAGGCCTTGTCGAAATCCTTCCACTGCTTGCCATCGGATGGGTGCCGTAGCTTGCCATCGTCTTTTAGGCGGTCAGCTAATGCATGCCAGGACATGAGCTTGGCATCGTCCGGGTTCCCAAATATTGCACGCAGGCGATCGGTCAAGGGCAGGTACCACACCGACAGTGCTGGACTTTTCTTGTGCGTGTAACCCTCTTCTTCATCGTCCTACTGAGCCGAGATCTGTTTGGCCGCACTGCTCTTCTTTGCCCCCTTCTTGTTCTTCTTCCGACCACCCCGCAAGCCTCCCTCATCTTCTGCATCCACGCGACAACCAGCATTTTTCTTGTACCGACTAAAGCCGCAGTGCGGACAACTCATCAAATTCTCATACTCATTGCCCCGATACAGGATGCAGTGGTTAGGGCATGCAACAAACTTTCTAAGCTTCATCGCCACTAGCCGGATCAGCTTCTTGGCCCAATAAGTATTGGCGGGCACCTTGTTAGCCGTTGGGTACGTGGTGGTAAGGTAGCTTAACAACTCATTGAAGCTAGTGTCAGACCAACCATGACGAGCCTTCAACATCAACATATGGAGGTTAAAACAGAGCGTCGTGCACTCCTTCGGACAATCGCCACCGTCCTTATAGAGAGGATCAACTGCCGCCTGCTTCAACTCTCTGAAATTCTCCAACCACTTTGGGCAACCCAACACAACATCGTCTTCATCGAAGTGTTTGACTAGATCTTCAACAAGCTGCACATCCTCGGGTTGGCTCACAGTATCCTGACCATCCCCACCGTCGCCGACTTCGTCGGCCATGTCTTGCATTAGATCATCCACCATGATGTAATCACGACAACTGTTGTCACTGTCGGTTGGCACAGCTGCTGCTGAAGATGATGAGGAGCCAGGTGCTCCTAAAGGATCTTTATTCACCGGTGGTGCTATCGTCGTCGACGTCGAAGAGCTCACTCCAGATGCACCGCCACTCGCACCAACTCTTTCACCATGAAATGTCCAGACTGTGTAGCCCTCGACAAAACCATACATGATCAAATGAGTTTGCACCTCGCTGTCTCGGTGGGCTTTCAGGTTCTTGCAACGAGAACATGGACATATGGTTGTCATCCACTTCAGTCTCTCACGGTGAGCTTTACCAGCAGCAATAAACTTCCTTAATTCAAAGAGGTACCGCGGATCATTCACTCTATCGATCCGGTACATCCATTCTGACCTATCCATCATACCTGCGAACATTATCCATCACAATCAACATTAAATAAAGAAGAATTAGGAGAAATTGATGATTTTTATGTCCAAAATCATGAAAAAGAGAGGAAATGACGATGTGAAAGATGAAGCATGCATCTATGATGAATCTAAAGTTAAAGAAATACATGACATCATTTTTTCCATTAAAATTGATCTAGATCTAGATCTAGATCTAGAGAGAACTCTAGGTGATGGAAATAGAGAAAGAGGATGGAAGGAGAGAGGGAGAGCCTTTATGAACCTCTTATGATGTCCTCCTCCCTCAAATCCAAGCCCTTCAACTCAAATCAAAAGTTTCCTCAAATTTTAGGGCAAAGCCTGCCCCCATGAGTTTGAGAGAGGAAGACCCATGGAGAAGATGAAGGGGTGTGTATTTGTACAGGCTTTACCGCGGCGGGCAAGATAAAGCGCCCGCCTCGGTAAATCAACTCTTTACCACGGCGGGCAGTTTAAAGAGCCCGCCATGGTAAATCGTATTAACCGCGGCGGGCGATTCATACCGCCCGCCATGGTAAATAACGATTTCCTGCGGTAGGCAAGTAAGGTAGCCCGCCGTGGTAAACCCTTTTCCCGCAGCGGGCGCCTCGGTGGCCGGCCTCGCTGGCCGGCCACCGGTTAACCATGGCAGGCAAAAGAGGTGCCCGCCACGGAGCCCATTTTGGCCACGCTGCACAAATTGATTCCTGTAGTATATACATTTTTACTGTAACGACATATACATTATTGTAACATTTGTAATATAAATCTTGATGGATTTCTGATGTTTGTGACGCTTTAAATATCCAGTCCAGTAATCATAGGAAATAAAAAATACATTACACAAAAATAATAAAATAAAATAATGAATAGCATATGGAAAAATCAAATCAGTTTGCCGAGTGTCATACCTGGGACACTCGGCAAACACCTTCACAGCCCCACCGAGCAGTTCAGTTATTGAAAATGAAAAAAACAAAATGGGATTTGCCGAGTGCTAGATCTAGGGCACTCGGCAAACCCATTCACGGCCCCACAAAATAATGGGTGTTTGCCGAGTGCTAGATCGTGGGCACTCGGCAAACTCCCTTTGTAACCACCCAGCACCCACTCGGCCGCACACACGCCACCCACACCACACCGCACACTAGCCCCGCCGCACTCGAGCACACCAGCCCCACCGCCTACCCACACCACACTGCACACCACATTGGCGGCAGAGGCGTCGCTGGGCGATGTCACCAACCTCCTCCTCATCGCTGAGTCCCCAACCCCAAGCAAGCCCAGGAGGACCGCACGCCGTGCCCTCCCCACGCCGCCCTCTATCGTCTCTACGGTCTCCTCCACCTACTCCTCCTCCGCCTCGGTCATGCCCGCGCCGAAGCCTTCCGCCGCCGCCTCGGCCACGCCCATGCCCAAGCCTTCCTCCACCGCCTCAGTCTGCGTCGTCACGCTCGCGCCCAAGCCTTCCTTCGCTGCCTACGTTGTCACGGCAGCGCCCAAGCCTTCCTCCGCTGCCAGTGAGTGAAGCTATGACACCAATTTGTGCTCGATCCGCTGCAACTGGCTATGGTAGGCTAGTACTTCGATCTGCATTGGGCTAGGATTTCTAATCCTGTGTCCTCCTCGTTTGCAGTCCTCGAGGAGGAGCGCAGCGTGCTCAAATCGCTGGCCATCTCCACAGTTCACCATAGGACCACCGAGGCTCAGGGAGGTGGAGGAGGAACCCCGCTGCCGCCAACAGCAAGGGAAAGGAACCTGTCGCTGTAATACTCGATGTCTTAGTGCTTGCATTGCTTGTTGCAAAAGAGTTGTTGTGATGTCATCTCACCTAGCGCTAAACGGATGTACAGCATAGGATGGATGTCTGTATGAGCGTGTGAAAGGTCCTAATGGCTAGAGGGGGGTGAATAGCCTAATAAAAATTTCTATAACAACACTTAACAAAATAGTTAGACAATTATGAGGCGAAGCGAGTGTTGCGCTATCCTACTCAAAATGCAAGCCACCTACCATAATTCTAGTTTAGATAGTGTCGATCCACACAAAAGCTATGACACTATCCTATGCTAGTGTGCTCTCAAAGGCTAACTAAAGAGCCACACCAACCAAGCAAGCAAGCTCTCACAACTAGTTACACTAAAGAGCTTGTCAACTAGTTTACGATAAAGTAAAGAGAGTGATCAAGATAGTTATACTGTCGTGTAGAGGAGTGAACCAATCAATCACAAGGATGAATAACAATGAAGACCAATCACCTTGGAATCAATGATGAACACAATGATTTTTACCGAGGTTCACTTGCTTGCCGGCAAGCTAGTCCTCGTTGTGGCGATTCACTCACTTGGAGGTTCATGCTAATTGGCTTCACACGCCAAACCCTCAATAGGGTGCTGCACAACCAACACAAGATGAGGATCACACAAGCCACGAGCAATTCACAAGAGTACCTTTTGGCTCTCCACCGGGGAAAGGTCAAGAACCCCTCACAATCACCATGATCGGAGTCGGAGACAATCACCACCTCCGCTCGACGATCCTCGCTGCTCCAAGCCATCTAGGTGGCGGCAACCACCAAGAGTGATAAGCGAATCCCGCAGTGAAACACGAACACCAAGTGCCTCTAGATGCAATCACTTAAGCAATGCACTTGGATCACTCCCAATCTCACTATGATGATGAATCAATGATGGAGATGAGTGGGAGGACTTTGGCTAGGCTCACAAGGTTGCTATGTCAATGAAAATGGCCAAAGATGTGAGCTACAGCCGGCCATGGGGCTTAAACAGAAGCCCCCACGAAATAGAGCCATTGTACCCCTTTACTAGGTACACTGCGCTCTGACCAGACGCTCCGGTCATACTGACTGGACCCTGGACTCAGTGTTCGGTCCACTGATCGATGCCACACGTCACTAGCTTCAAACACTGTTTGTCAGATTTCAACGGCTACGAACCTGATCGGACACTCCGATAAAACTAACTGGACGCTGGAGCCTTAGCGTCCGGTCGAGTACAGTAAGGGTCGAAAACCGGTTTTCCTCGACCGGACGCGTCCGGTCCACCTTGACCGGACATAGCCTAGCGTCCGGTGGTAAACCCTAGCCTCTGTACCGCTAGTCAACATGATCGGACATAGACAGTCAGCGTCCGGTGCTTTTGGATCCAGCGTCCGGTCACTTGACCGACGCTGGCATCACCTCTGTTTTCACTTCTAACTTCTCCACCCTTGCTCCAATGTGCCAACCACCAAGTGTATCACCTTGTGCACATGTGTTAGCATATTTTCATAAATATTTTCAAGGGTGTTAGCATTCCACTAGATCCTAAATGCATATGCAATGAGTTAGAGTATCTAGTGGCACTTTGATAACCGTATTCCAATACGAGTTTCACTCCTCTTAATAGTACGGCTATCAAACCTAAATGTGATCACACTCTCTAAGTGTCTTGATCACCAAAACAAAATAGCTCCTACAAATAATACCTTTGCCTTGAGCTTTTTGTTTTTCTCTTTCTTCTTTTCAAGTTTAAGCCCTTGATCATCGCCATGCCATCACCATTGTCATGCTATGATCTTCATTAGCTTCTCTACTTGAAGTGTGCTACCTATCTCATGATCACTTGATAAACTAGGTTAGCACTTAGGGTTTCATCAATTCACCAAAACCAAACTAGAGCTTTCAATCTCCCCCTTTTTGGTAATTGATGACAACCCTTATACAAAGATATGAATTGAATTTGAATTGAATCCATGTTGCTTGCCCAAGAATATTTACCATTTGTAAAAGGATATGGACAAGTTTCATGAACCCTAAGTGGTAGTAATTGCTCCCCCTACATATGTGCTAAGAATTTGGATCATAGCTTGCACATATGCTTAGATAGGAAATGTAGGAGTCAATGTCTACCAAATGATGGTACGGTATAAAAGATGGACCTTTGAAGCATGATACCAATCAGAGTGCACCAATATACCATCCTTAGCACCATGGTTAGCTTTCTATCACTTGGAAACATACTTTGAAAAGACACCACTTGTAAAGACTTATTTGGAAATGAAAGTTATCTAGTGATTTCATTTCATCATTCAATCTTACACCTAACATTCATCACACAAACATGGATGTGTAAATTTAATACTTGTGCCATGCAAGCAAACATATGAAATGCATATTCAAATGCACCATACAAGTTCATGAGCTTGCTCCCCCTACTTGTGTGCTTAAAGTGATCCCTTTCCTTTGTTATATCTCTCCCCCTATGTCATATAACAAGATATCTTTATGTTTGTTTCTCTCCCTCTTATCTTTGTTTCTCTCTCCCCTCCCCTTGTTTCTCTCTCCCCCTTATCTTTGTTTCTCTCCCCCTTTGTCATCAATGACCACAAAGGTTCTAAATGTAGATAGAATTACTTGTAGGGTCAAGATTATCAATGTCAATCAATGGGGTGAGGGTCATTTTCCCAAATTTGATTCAATTCTAGATTATTTCCCAAAGATATTTAACTCGGTTTGATCTAAGGACAAGCTTCTTCACACCTCCAAATAAGGGTTATCTTGTACCATATTGAGTTAAACACTTATAGCTCATTTTCTAAATTAAACACTAGGTTTACAAGCTCACAAACATGTCATATGCCATCACTAGATCAAGTCAAACATAGAAGCAATAGTGATATCATATAGACATTAAAATCATTTGATTTTCATGAATGAGCCTTATAAGATAGAACCACTTGCAAGGTCCTAATAGGATTGAAAATATGACTAGATGCACTAAACATGTCCTTAGCAAGGATGTATGTCATGCCAATCAACTTTTACCTTGGATTGCTCGAAGGAGATGCATGTCATATGAGTGGGGGTGTGCATCAACACATATTTGAGAAATCCAATATGTTCAACTCATTCCTTAGCTTGCAAAACCTTTTCTCATCCAATGGCTTGGTGAATATGTCGGCAAGTTGATCTTCGATGCCTACACTCTCAATGCAAATGTCCCCTTTTTGTTGATGATCTCTTATGAAATGGTGGCGGACATCAATATGCTTTGTTCTTACATGTTGAACCGGATTGTTTGTCAACTTGATTGCACTCTCATTGTCACATAGCAATGGCACTTTCTTGAACTTGATGCTAGAGTCACTCAAGGTGGCCTTCATCCAAAGTACTTGTGCACAACAACTACCGACGGATATGTATTCGGCTTCAGCGGTTGATAATGCAACACTATTTTGCTTCTTTGATGACCATGAAACAAGTGATCTTCCTAACAATTGACATGTGCCCAAGGTGCTCTTCCTTTCTACCTTGCATCCCGTATAATCCGAGTCGGAGTAACCAACTAGCTGAAACTTTGCTCCTTTGGGATACCATAAACCAACATTTGGTGTATGCTTCAAGTACCTCAATATTCTTTTTGTAGCCTTTAAATGACTTTCTCTTGGTGAGGCTTGAAATCTTGCACACATGCATACACTAAACATGATATCCAGCCTTGATGCGGTCACATAGAGTAGGCTTTCAATCATAGACCGATACAACTTTTGATCTACCATATTTCCACTTGCATCACTATCCAAGTTGCCATTGGTTCCCATTGGTGTGCTAATGACTTTGCTATCAATCATGCCAAACTTCTTGATCATGTCCTTGATGTACTTGCCTTGACTTACAAATGTACCATTCTTCAATTGCTTGATTTAAAGACCAAGGAAGTAACTCAACTCTCCAATCATGGATATTTCAAACTCATTAGCCATCATTTTTCTAAACTCATCACAAAATTCTTGATTAGTTGATCCAAATATGATATCGTCAACATAGATTTGCAATACAAATAGATCTTTTCCAATCTTCTTGATGAAAAGAGTGGTGTCAACCTTACCCATGGTGAACCCTTTAGAGAGTAGGAAATCTCTCAATCTCTTATACCATGCTCTAGGTGCTTGCTTCAAGCCATACAATGCCTTCTTCAACTTGTACACATGGTTGGGCTTCTTGTCATCTTCAAAACCAGGAGGTTGCTCAACATATACTTCTTCATTGATATAACCATTGAGAAATGCACTCTTGGCATCCATTTGATAGAGCTTGATGTTGTGGGCACAAGCATAGGCTAGCAAGATTCTTATTGCTTCCAATCTAGCAACCGGGGCATATGTTTCTCCAAAGTTAAGACCTTCAACTTGTGTATAGCCTTGTGCTACCAATCTTGCTTTGTTCCTTACTACTATCCCATCTTGATCTTGCTTGTTTCTAAAGACCCATTTGGTTCCAATCACATTGTGTTCCTTTGGTCTTTCTATCAACTCCCATACTTGATTTCTTGTGAAGTTGTTTAATTCTTCATGCATAGCATTTACCCAATCAACATCCTTTAAAGCTTCATCTATCTGCTTTGGTTCAATGGATGACACAAATGAGAAGTGTTCACAAAATGATGCCAATCTTGATCTTGTTTGTACACCTCTTGAAATATCTCCAATGATTGTATCCAAAGGATGATCTCTTGCAATACTTGTTGGTTGGAGAATTGGAACTTGATTGCTTGCACTTGCTTGATCATTGGGTTGAGATGATGTACTAGCCACTTGATCTTGATTAATATCATGAGAGTCACTTGCACTAACTTGACTTGTATCATCTTGCACATTTGAGTTGAAGAGCACTTGCACTTGATCATCTTCATCATCATTCACTTGCCTAGGCCTCAATTCACCAACATCCATGTTCTTCATAGCATTTAAAAGTTGAATGCCTCTAACATCTTCCAAGTTCTCATTCTCTTCTTGTGAACCCTTGGTTTCATCAAATTCAATATCATGAATCTCCTCAAGAGTACCACTATCCAAATTCCAAACTCTATATGCTTTGCTTGTAGTGGAATAGCCAAGTAGGAATCCTTCATCACATTTCTTGTCAAACTTGCCCAATCTAGTGCCTTTCTTCAAGATATAGCATTTGCAACCAAAGACCCAAAAATATGCAATGTTGGGCTTTCTACCATTCAAGAGTTTATATGGTGTCTTCTCTTTCAATCGGTGACAATAGAGGCGGTTGCTACAATAGCAAGCCGTGCTGATAGCTTTGGCCCAAAAGGATTGACTCACATTGTACTCACTAAGCATAGACCTTGCCATATCAATAAGTGTTCTATTCTTCCTTTCAACAAGGCCATTCGATTGTGGAGTGTACTTGGCCGAGAATTGATGTCTAATTCTAAATTCATCACATAACTCATCAATTCTAGTGTTCTTGAACTCACTACCATTGTCACTTCTAACTCTCTTGATGGTTGTTTCAAACTCATTGTGCATGCCTTTGACAAATGATTTGAATATTGCAAATACATCACTTTTGTCCACTAGAAAGAATACCCATGTGTATCTAGTGTAGTCATCCACTATCACAAAGCCATATTTATTTCCACCAATACTAGTGTATTGTGTTGGCCCAAACAAGTCCATGTGCAATAACTCAAATGCTTTACTAGTGCTCATCATGCTTTTCTTAGGATGGGTGTTTCCAACTTGTTTGCCGGCTTGACAAGAGCTACAAAGCTTATCCTTTTCAAACACAACATCTTTCAAGCCTTTAACTAAGTCATGCTTAATTAATCTATTCAATTGTTTCATTCCAACATGACTAAGCCTTCTATGCTATAACCAACCCATGCTAGGCTTAGTGAACAAGCATGTAGACAATCTAGCTTCACTAGCATTGAAATCAACCAAGTATAGATTCTCATATCTAAAGCCTTTGAAGATCAAGTTAGAGCCATCTACACTTATGATCTCTACATCATCTACTCCAAATATGCATTTGAATCCAAGATCACACAATTGTGCCACGGATAGCAAATTGAAGTTCAAGCTCTCTACTAGCAACACATTGGATATGCTCATGTCATTGGATATTGCAATCTTACCAAGCCCTTTGACCTTGCCTTTGCCATTGTCACCAAATGTGGTACTATCATAACCATCATTGCCATTGATGTTGATTGAGTTGAACATTCTAGCATCACCGGTCATGTGTTGAGTGCACCCACTATCAAGAACCCAATGTCTTCCTCCGGCCTTATAATTTACCTACAAAAGAAGGTCAATTCTTTTTAGGTACTCAAACTTGCTTGGGTCCTTGAAGGTTAGTCACTAGGTTCTTTGGCACCCAAATTGCTTTCTTCTTTGAGCCCATCTATGGTTTACCAATGAACTTAGCCTTTACACCATTTGTACCCTTAGTAAGCATATAGCATGAATCAAGCTTAATAAAGGATACATTAGCATTTTTGTTCTTATTTTTGCATTCTTGCTCTTTGTGACCCACTTGCTTGCAACTAGTGCAAAACCGACCATTGTTCTTCACAAAACTAGTCTTGTGAGGAGCAAAGGGCGCTTTGCCTTTCTTAGGGGTATAGCCCAATCCCTCTTTATAGAGAGAAGCTCTTTGGCTACCCAAGCACATAAGCAAGCGGTCCTCACCACCATAAGCCTTAGCTAGGTTGTGAGTGAGCTTAGTGACCTCCTTCTTGAGGTTCTCATTCTCAACCACTAGTGAGGCATCACAAGTGAGACCATCACTACTAGATGAGGTAGAAGTAGAAGTGCTACAAGAAGGGTTAGAAGGAGCAACAATGATAGGCATAGATAGTGATTCATCAATCATATCACAAGTTAAACCTATATTACAAGTTTCAACATGCTTCTTTTTATTTTGCTCATCAAGCAAAGAGGAATGAGCCTTTTCAAGCTTTTTGTGAGCTTTGCCAAGCTTCTCATTGGCTTCCTCTAGCCTCCAATGAGATGCATTGAGCTCATCAAAGGCTTGCTTAAGGGCTTTTAGTTCCTTACGCAAGCTTTTGCATTCCCTTCTCTTGATATCAAAGTGTTCTCTAGCATCTTCTAGCATGTCAAATAATTCATCCTTAGTGGGTTCATCATCATCACTATCACTATCATTTTCATTTTTATGTTCATTATCATCATCATGTTCTTCATCACTTTCATCATCGCAAGATTATACCTTAGTGGCCTTAGCCATGAAGCATGATGAAGATTCGAAGAGAGAAGACTTCTCATTGATGGCAATGCTTGCAAGAACCTTCTTCTTGGTGGTCTTGTGATCATCACTATCATCATCATCATCATCACTTGAGGAAGCATCACTATCTCAAGTGACTACATATGAACCACCCTTCTTCTTCTTAAAGGCCATCTTGTCCTTCTTCTCTTTCTTTTCCTTCTTGTCTCTCTTCTTGTTCTTCTTGTTGTCATCATCATTGTCACTATTGTATGGGCATTGAGAAACAAGATGATCTTTGCTTCCACACTTGAAGCACCTTCTTGACTCTTCTTTGTTCTTGAATGAAGACTTCTTTCTTCTAGCATGATAGCCCTTCTTCACCATGAACTTGCCAAATCTCTTGACAAATAGAGCCATTCTTTCATCATCATCATCATCATCCCAAGATTCATCTTCTTCACTTGATGTTTCTTGCTTTGCTTTGCCCTTGGATGATGTGGCTTTGAATGCCACGCTCTTCTTCTTGTCGTCTTTCTTCTCTTCTTTCTTCTCTCTCTTTTCTTCCTTCTCATCATCATCTCTATAGGCATCATCGGTCATGATATCTCCCAAGATTTGATTTGGTGTCATTGTATCCAAACCGGACCTCACAAGAATAGTGACCAATGTACCAAATCTTGAGGGTAAGTATCTCAAGAACTTATTTGAGAACTCCTTGTCCTCTATCTTCTCACCAAGTGCCTTGAGATCATTTACAATCACTTCCATCCGATGGAACATGTCCGGCACACTTTCATCTTCCTTCATCTTGAAACTAGCAAATTTATCCTTGAGAATGTATGCCTTTGCACCTTAGATTGCCTTGGTGCCCTCAAATGATTCTTCCAATTTCTTCCATGCCTCATGAGCTCTCTCAATGTTCTTGATTTGCTCAAATGTTCTCTCATCCAAAGCATCATGGATGGCACTAAGAGCAATGTCATTGTTTTGGAGTAGCAATTCTTCGGCGGCAGTGGGAGTCTCTTCATCTTTAATCTCAATTTTTGTTTCTACCACCTTCCAAATCTTCCTATTGATTGACTTGATATATGTTGTCATCTTAGCCTTCCAATAGGGATAATTTGTGCCATCAAATTGGGGTGGCTTCTCGGCGTTGTTGATTTGAGCCATTTTTACACCGAAGGTTGTTAAGCCTCAAATCACGGTGACCTTGGCTCCAATACCACTTGAAAGATCCTAATGGCTAGACGGGGGGTGAATAGCCTAATAAAAATTTCTACAACAACACTTAACAAAATGGTTAGACAATTAGGAGGCGAAGCGAGTGTTGCGCTATCCTACTCAAAATGCAAGCCACCTACCACAATTCTAGTTTAGATAGTGTCGATCCACACAAAAGCTATGACACTATCCTATGCTAGTGTGCTCTCAAAGGCTAACTAAAGAGCCACACCAACCAAGCAAGCAAGCTCTCACAACTAGTTACACTAAAGAGCTTGTCAACTAGTTTGCGATAAAGTAAAGAGAGTGATCAAGATAGTTATACCATCGTGTAGAGGAGTGAACCAATCAATCACAAGGATGAATAACAATGAAGACCAATCACCTCGGAATCAATGATGAACACAATGATTTTTACCGAGGTTCACTTGCTTGCCGGCAAGCTAGTCCTCGTTGTGGCGATTCACTCACTTGGAGGTTCACGCGCTAATTGGCTTCACACGCCAAACCCTCAATAGGGTGCCGCACAACCAACACAAGATGAGGATCACACAAGCCACGAGCAATTCACTAGAGTACCTTTTGGCTCTCCACCGGGAAAAGGTCAAGAACCCCTCGCAATCACCATGATCGGAGCCAGAGACAATCACCACCTCCGCTCGATGATCCTCGCTGCTCCAAGCCATCTAGGTGGCGGCAACCACCAAGAGTAACAAGCGAATCCTGCAGCAAAACACAAACACCAAGTGCCTCTAGATGCAATCACTTAAGCAATGCACTTGGATCACTCCCAATCTCACTATGATGATGAATCAATGATGGAGATGAGTGGGAGGACTTTGGCTAGGCTCACAAGGTTGCTATGTCAATGAAAATGGCCAAAGATGTGAGCTACAACCGGCCATGGGGCTTAAATAGAAGCCCCCACGAAATAGAGCCGTTGTACCCCTTCACTGGGTACACTACGCTCCCGGACGCTCCGGTCATACTGACCGGACCCTGGACTCAGCGTCCGGTCCACTGATGGACCCTGGACTCAGCTTCAAACGTTGTTCGTCAGATTTCAATGGCTATGAACCTGACTGGACACTCCAGTAAAACTGACCAGACGCTGGAGCCTCAGCGTTCGGTCAAGTACAGTAAGGGTCAAAAACCGGTTTTCCTCGACCGGACGCATCCAGTCCACCTTGTCCAGACATAGCCCAGCGTTCGGTGGTAAACCCTAGCCTGTGTACCAACAATCAACGCGACCGGACGCAGGCAATCAGCGTCCGGTGCTTTTGGATCCAGCGTCCGGTCACTTGACCGACGCTGGTATCACCTCTGTTTTCACTTCTAACTTCTCCACCCTTGCTCTAATGTGCGAACCACCAAGTGTATCATCTTGTGCACATGTGTTAGCATATTTTCACAAATATTTTCAAGGGTGTTAGCATTCCACTAGATCCTAAATGCATATGCAATGAGTTAGAACATCTAGTGGCACTTTGATAACCGTATTCTGATACGAGTTTCACTCCTCTTAATAGTATGGCTATCAAACCTAAATGTGATCACACTCTCTAAGTGTCTTGATCACCAAAACGAAATAGCTCCTACAAATAATACCTTTGCCTTGAGCTTTTTGTTTTTCTCTTTCTTCTTTTCAAGTTTAAGCCCTTGATCATCGCCATGCCATCACCATTGTCATGCTATGATCTTCATTAGCTTCTCTACTTGAAGTGTGCTACCTATCTCATGATCACTTGATAAACTAGGTTAGCACTTAGGGTTTCATCAATTCACCAAAACCAAACTAGAGCTTTCAGCGTGTGATGATCAACTTAATTGAGCTAAATTAATATAGACACCATCATTTAGTTGACAATTGACATCATAGCATGCATCCATGATGTCCATCTATTTCTGTCTAACCGATCGATCCAACCATTTCCTTTAGTACGTACATTTCATTTCATTTGATTTGCTCGTAGTATTTTCTTTGGTTTTTGAGAACATCTAGGACTCATCTCGAATTCTAGAATTAGGCCGAATCGCCGAAATCATATTGTTTCGGCAGCCTGAACTACAAATGACGGTTCCAGTCAATTCCATCGAGAGACTAATGATTGGCATGTGAGTGGACAGTGATGGTTAAAATTTTTATTCTTGATGAACTTATTATTTCATATACTTTGTTCAACTGTTGCTTCAACATAGTTGACCTACAATACTCCAAGAGAGTTGCTGTGGATGGCTTTTGCTAAATTTTTATACTGGAAGGTGTAAATAATGGTAGTGACATTTATTCTAAAGATCTATTGTTTGCTTGTGGAACAAAATTTATGGAGTGTTAGATTGTTAAAGTGTCATGTTAGTGTGGCCTGTGGTCCTGAATGGTCGTGATGTGATTGAGTCATTACCATGAGGATCTTCATTTACAATTGACACTATTGTGTTCATTTGTTGCAGGAGAGGCTATTGCAAGGATCATTCCCCGTCGTCCTCGACTCATCACTTTGCAGGATAGCAAGGTGAGGCATCCTACACCTCTCTTTCCATATCATGTTTGTATATCACATAACCTAGCTAGGCGTCTCCCATTCGAAAGAGATACGGTTGGAAATATGTAGATCTTTGCATATCTATAACCGTATCTGTTTCGAATTGTCCATGTTTTTTGGACAGCCGGAGGATGTGTAGATGAAGTTAGTTTCCATGCTCTACTCGGATCCGAGATAGAGTTTCAGCAGCATCTCCCTGTTGTTCTCCGGATACACAATCTCCCTACGAGGATGTGTATTTGGAGAACAATGGGGAGGTGCTGCCAAAATTCTGTCTCAGATAGGAGTAGAGCATGGAAACTAACCCTATCTACACATCCTTGGGTGGGATTAGGACCTATCTTCACCTATTAGACAGTATAGGAGCATGTAGATGTAATTGATTTTTATATTACTTGGTGATATGTTAGAGGATGGATGACCGTGAGTGGATGTACATGGGCCGCTCTAGTCAGGGTTCGATGACCGATGAATGGATTGCGAAGACCGATGCTTTTTTGGAGCTAGCATTTGCAAGGGTTAAAGGAGCATGTGGCACTTGGTGTCCCTACATCATTTGTGCAAACACGCATCGACAAACAAAGGTGGTCATGGGTAAACATCTTCGTAAGAATGGATTTACGGTGGACTATACCCGGTGGATCTACTATAGTGAATCCGATCGTGTGAGAGACGAGGTCGTGAGACAACGCATCGAGGATTATGATGCTGATGCCGGGGTAGGAGACATGTTAAATGATTATCATGAAGCACACTTCGATGAAGGACGTAGGAAGGAGGAGCCAGAGGCAACCACAAAGGTGTATTATGATATGTTGTCTGCGGCACAGCAACCCCTTCACGGGCATGCCAAAGTTTCTCAACTGGATGCCATTGCACGCCTAATGGCCGTAAAGTCCTAATTTAGCTTGAGTCGAGAAGCCTTCGATGTTATGCTGACACATGCTATGCTGAATTGGTAATGAGCACCTTACTTTCTGGTGTTCTTTTGATATGTGTGATGAGTTAGTAAAGTTGGTTGTGTCCATTTATATGTTTGCAACATAAGTTAATAATTATTTTCTTGCATTATGTCTTTCTGGACAGTTCTGGGAACTTTGCAAAGTTCACCATGATAATTTGGTTTGCTAGGAAAGTGGTGAATACAAAGGTTGTAGATAACTTATGTATCTAGCTCTTGTTAAAAGTTTGTGGCATTTGGCCCAGTAGTTTAGGAGTTACAGTCATTCAAAGTTGGATCACAGTTTTACTTGCTCTCTGTCTTGTTCAGATCTGATTATGTGTTTATGTAAATTCGACCTGCTAAACTTTGGAATCATGCCTTGAGGCCTGAAAATGAATTTTAGGCAATTTAATAAGCTTTCCAAATTGTCTTGTGTCATGTCATTTGGAGTTGTAAATCTTCAGTTGTGGTCAATTTACTATGCTGCGGTATATTCCTAGTTTTGCTGAAATATGAATGATGGTGTGAATGCTTTGTAGCATCATTCTTGTTGATTGTTTAGGTGTTAGGCTAACTTGAGAAAATGCTTAGGTGCAAGTGCTAGGTCCTTAACTGAAGATGAGCAATTGTATATTAGGTTGTCTAAACTTGGTAAGTTAAAGTGATTTGAATAGAGCTCAAGTTAGAATATGTGTACTGCAGTAAGCATGTGTATTCCCCGAGCATTCCTAACTTCATTCATGTGCATCCATGATATTTATCTTATGCATACATGTAATAGGTGTGCCGGAGGGAGTGACACTTTTGGAGTTTGAGGGAGCGAGCCAGGAGGAGGAGCCCGAGGTTCAGGCAACCGACAAAGCAGCCGTCGAAGAGGAGTTGCCCGAGTGCCCTGACCACCGCCCATCCTCTTTCTTGAAAGGCAAGCCCCGGAGCATATTTAGTCTCCCATGTTTTTACAAATATCTTGAGTATCTTTTATTGTTGCTGATGCATTAAGTATAGAAATTGGTTGGAACCAATTATTGCATTATATATCTATCCTTGTCCAGATATCGCACTTGAATCCTATTTAAGTTTAGGAACAGGTTTAATTCTTAGCCATGCTTAGTGCGGTAGAAGTCGAATGATTTCCTGTCACCTGCGAGCTTTAGGATGTGGTGGGTCACGGTTGGCTATATTTGCTATCATGGAAAAGAACCATGTTAATAATGAATTAAGACCGGGCGGAGTCTTGTGTAGGGTTGGACATAGTGACTCCGTCTGTGTCATTTAAGGACCGATACGTTGTACATCCTCATGTCATGTTGAACACAGCCTAACACTTAGCTGGCCGGATAAGTCGTTCTGACCATGAAGCCTAGTAGTTCGACTCAGGCCGGGAGCCAGGGGGACGTGCGCATTCTGGAGGAAGTAAGGAGGTGCTTGGGGACATTGGCGTGAGTCCATGGGGTCAGGTGTTTAAAAGTCCTGCACTTCCTGGCAGAGTGTCACCCTTAAGAATGCGGCGCTGTTTGGACCCATGACTTTTCTTTTTTTTTTCTCCTGAGTTGTACCAAAGGTGACTTGATTGTGGCCCTGACAGGGGAAGCAGGTTTTGTGTTAGGAATACCCCTCCAGCTGGATAGGAATCGATTCGAGTCACTATCTCTCCCGGATAGTGAGAACTTGACTGAGCAGCGGCAACATAGATTCACTTAATTTAACGATATGGTTAAATAGAGGATGATGATAATGTTGCCACAGTTTATACCTGCTATGGTTAATAATGTTTGCATCTTAATCAAGTGATTGCTTAGTATAAGTGCTAATATAGATGACAGGTTAATGGCTAAAAGTCACTGCTAGCTCAGGTTAAGAGTTGATCATTATTACTTATGCTTTTCCACAAAAAGAAAGTGCCAGCCAGATCCACTAAATTAAGCTATACATGATCTTTGGTGTCAATTATTTTTGGTTTCCAACGGGTAAGTCTAGCTGAGTACATTCTCGTACTCAGGGTTTATTCCCTCTTGTTGCAGATGACCTTCTTTATCAGGGCTTCTGTAAGTACTGTCTCCACCCGGCGGGTGATGAAGACTAGATCATGGGCATGATCTCTGTTTATCTTATCCGAATGCTTTTGTGGGATGTGATCGGCAAGCTGGTACTTGTATTTGAACTCATGTGTGTGAGTTAAACTATTTGCTTCCACTACTTTACAAGACTTGGTTTGTAATAACTATGACTCCGATGTGTTGTAATCTATCTGCGAACTGTTGGTGAAATATTATAATGTGTGATGTGTTATGTTGAATTACTACGATCTTGGTTGTATGCAAGTTGGTTTGAAATCCTTCATGGTTTTTAGTTGACTATCGGGTTTATATAGGCTCAAGTGCGAGAATTTGATCGTTTCGGCGATCATTTTTGTACTTGTGCTCTTATAAATTGGACGGTTCTGCTACACCAATTTAGCTTGAGTCGAGAAGCCTTTGATGTTATGCTGATAGTTGTTGGTAGCCTGCTCCCAGATGGTCACATCCTGCCAAAGAGCATGTATGAGGCACAGAAACCCTTTGTGCACTTAAGATGCCATATGAGCAAATACATGCTTGTCCGAAGGGATGCATCTTATTTAGGAAAGAACATGTAGAAGCAAAGTACTATGTGAAGTGTAAATCATCTAGGTTCCTAGAGGTAGACTCTAGTGATGGTTAGAAGAGGCAGCTCACCATCCCTGTAAAGATCCTACGGTACCTTCCATTCGTACCGAGGATCCAACAGCTTTATATGACCGAGGAATCCACAAAACAAATGACATGGCACAAATATGGACATTGATACAATCCTAAGAAACTGGTGCATCCATCCAATGGTGAAGCATGGACAAGGTTTGATATGATTCATCGTGAGAAAGCTCTAGAGGCTCATAATGTACGTGTTGCGCTGGCAATAGATGGGTTTAATCCTTATGGAATGGAGGCTGCCTCATACACTTATTGGCCCATGTTCATTATCCCTCTCAATCTCCCCCCTGGCGTCCTCTTTCAATGACAAAACATATTCTTATCATTGATAATTCCTGAACACCCAGGGAATAATATGAGTGTGTATATGGAGCCTCTGATTGATGATTTGATCCATGCTTGGGAGGAAGGGGTATGGACATATGACCGAGCTACAAAGACAAACTTCAAAATGTATGTTTGGTACTAGTACTCCCTACATGACTATCTGGCGTATGGGATATTCTACGGCTGGTATGTTCATGGGAAGTTCCCATGCCCAGTATGCAAGGCGTCTCTAATGTTCATTTGGTTGACGAAGGGTGGCAAGTATTCTTCGTTTGACAAACATCGACAATTCCTCTCTCTTGACCATCCATTCAGACGTGACATCAAAAACTTTACGAAAGATGTAGTAGTTGAAGGTCCTACACCCCAGATGATGATTGGTGCTGCGGTTCGTGCCTAGTTAGACGCTCTCGACGTCAATGACCAAGGAGATCATTTTCTGGGATATGGTGAGGAACATGCATGGACTCACAAGTCGTGCTTGTGGAATCTCCCCTATTTTGATGACCTTCTACTTACACATAACATTGATGTAATGCACACTGAAAAGAATATTGCTGAGACAATTTTTGGTACAATCATGGACATTCTTGATAAGACAAAGGATAATGTTAAGGCTAGAGTGGATTAGGCGAGGTTATGCAATAGACCAAAGCTAGACATGGCGCGTCTCGGAGATGAGAAGTCATGGAGAAAGCCTAAGGCCGATTTTGTTCTAACGAGGACCCAAAGGAGGGAAGTACTAGAATGGTTTCAAATGTTAATGTTCCCTGATGGGTATGCAACGAATCTAAAGAGGAGAGTGAACTTAGCTACTATGCGAATCAACGGGCTCAATAGTCATGACTACCACATATGGCTTGAGCGGCTACTGCCGGTGATGGTTCGAGGCTATGTCCCTAAGCATGTCTGGATAGTGCTGGCGGAGTTGAGCAATTTCTTTCGCCAGCTTTGTGCTAAGGAGTTATCTCATATCGTGGTTGTAGACATGGAAAAAATGGCGCCCATGTTGCTCTGTAAGTTGGAGAAGATCTTTCCACCTGGCTTCTTCAATCTGATGCAGCATTTGATTTTGCACCTCCCATATGAGGCACGAATGGGGGGGCCTGTGCAGGGCCGTTGGTGCTATTCAATTGAGAGATTTCAAAAGGTTATTTGAACTAAATGTAAAAATAAATGCAAAATTGAAGCATCCATAGCAGAGGCATACATTCTAGAGGAGGTGTCAAACTTCACAACAAAATACTATGCTGACAACCTTCCTAGCGTGCATAATTCACTTCCTCGTTACAATGCTGGCGAAGATGAATCAAACCTTAGCATTTTCCGAGGGTAACTAGGAAGTGCAAGTGGTGCGACTAACAAGACCTTGAAACATGAAGAGTGGCGCACTATTATGCTATATGTCTTGACCAACCTATCCGAAGTGGAGCCGTACATGCTGTAAGTTCTCAACAAACTTTTTCTCAAGTAGTCACAATTCTGTGTCCAACTCCCTTATTTCTCGTTGGTACAGGGAATTTTATGAACGATTCTGGCGAGAATCAAGGGAACCTACCCCACAGGAAACTTTGACCCTTCTTAGAGAGGGTGCGGGAAATGGAATGCCCGATTTTATTTCTTGGTTCAAATAGAAGGTACTGTCCATTTTGGCTCGTACTTAGTTTGACATTACAAGTTGCTTGTACGTGCGACTAATATAATGAACTACCCTACTTGAACTTGTAGGGACAAACTGATGCGTCTATGAGTACCGAGTTGAGACAGGTTGCCAATGGTTGTGCCTATAGGGTCAAGTCATTTATCGGTTATTACGTGAATGGATATCGCTTTCACACAACAAGCCACAAGCAGAGTCGGCCCAATCGAAGAACCACAAATACCAGAGTTTTTACACAAGGCTTAGATGGGGTTGAGTATTACGGAAGAATTGAAGAAATATACGAACTCATGTTTCATGGTTGTAAACCTCTTAATCCCGTTATATTCAAATGCCATTGGTTTGATCCTGAAGTAGTGAGGCGGACCCCTAATCTTGGGCTAGTCGAAATTCGACAATCATCCATCTTACCAGGAGACGATGTCTATATTGTGGCTCAACAGGCAACGCAATTTTATTATCTCTCATACCCATGCCAAACTGTAGACCGTCTTAAGGGTTGGGATGTTGTGTACAAGGTATCGCCACACGATAAACTACCTGTCCCCAACAATCAAGATTACAACATAGACCCCAACACATATGATGGAGAGTTCTTTCAAGAAGACGGGCTCGAAGGGAGTTTTGAGATAGACTTAACCGAAGCTCAGGGAATGGAAGTAGACAATGAAAGTGGTGCTGACGAGGACGCCGGTGACGAGGTTCAGAATGTGAAGGACTTAGAATTACTTCAGCGATTACATCTAAGCAACGACATTCCTCCTTCGGAGCATGGGGATGATTATATCGACATGTGTGATAGTGATGATGAGGCCTATGATCCAGCTAATCCCGATGGTGATGATTATTTCTAATACATGTATGATCCGTGCTAATTGATTTATTATTTTCTAAGTATGTTTTGTATATTTTGCATCTATTTTGATGTATTATCTGTGCTAATTGGTTTACTCTTTTTAATTGTAGGTGATTGAACAATGGTGGGCGGTATGAGGAGGTTAATGTCGCTTTATTCAAAAGCGACAGCGGCGAATAAAGGGTCTGATGCAGCTGAGGGGTCTAGTAAGAGACCTCGGGGTAGACCCAAGGGTCGAGCGAAGGGTGGAGGCAAGACGAGGCCACCATCGCCTGTACCTTCATTGCCATCCGAGTTACCTTTCGCTCACTCATCCTCTGAGGAGGAGGTACAGGTGGAGGAGGAGGCAGGGGTGCAGGAGGAGGCAGGGATGGAGGAGGAGATAGGGGGTACCTCTTCCTCTAGTACAGGTGTGTGGTTGCGAGGTCTCTCGACCCTCCCGAAGCAACCGATACCTCTTGACAGACGTCCACTGATTCGACCTGATGGAGAGAAGTAAGTAACTTTATATGTTATCACTAATTTTTCGTTTGATATGTTCAAAATTATAATAGAAACTAATAATTTATCTTAATCACTTGGACAGGGGTTGGAGAAAGGTCGGTGGGGGTGATCACGCACGCCATGTGAACGGCATCCTTAGTCTTTTGATCAAGGACAAGTTCCCTGGGCCTGGTGCAGTTCGGCGGAACTGTCGAGCCGGCCTACACTTGGGCCCACTATGCCGCCGTCTCCGACACCACTGATCGAGAGGGCAGGTGTTTCGCCGATAAGGCACAACGTGTCAAGGCTGAGCTTTGGGTAAGTCTTTCTCGCATTACATTGCTCAATACATCGCATTGATTGGACATTAATGACTGGATACATCGCATTACATATGTAGGATTTCTTTAGATGCGAGGAGGGATACGAGGCTAAGGCGGATGCTGTGGCTGACAAAGCCACCAAGAAACTCGTCAAGGACATGCACTATGAGGCGTGCATCCAGGCTGTGATCCAATACCACGCGGAATTTCTTGCCAAGAGGATCACTAAAAGGGCGGCAAGAACCATGAGCCTGACCTCAGAACAATACATGAAGGTAAATATAGAACATCAATACTTATTTTTTCTGAGATTATTTGTGCTTAATTTCATCTTCTTATATGTCATATACTTGATGACGTAGGTGCCTCCGTGTTGGTGCGCCTATGATATGTAGTGCTGAGCCCGGATGGTGGAAAGGTGGTGCGACCCCACGTGGCAGGAGAATCACAACGCTTGTCGGGAGCGGCATTTGCTGATGCCGGGTCCAACACACCATCAAGGCAACCTCAACCTCTCAGAATACGCGGCTAGATGGGTATGCGAATTCATTTCTTTATTCTAAGGCTCAACTCTGCATAATTTCTAATCATATTGCTTTTTTTTGCAGTCGGCGTCACATGGTGGCCAGTCCTACACCTAGTTCGTGGCATATGCTTTGGCCCACAAGGGGAAGGCGACGTCCGATGTCGCCTACAACCCAGAGGACCCGCCCTCGGCGTACAGCAACGAGTCCGTCCACAGCCATCTCGAAGGATACACATCGATGGCAAGGGATGTCCGTGGCCCAGAGTACGATCCGAGCGCCCATGACCTTGATGGAGAAGTGGTCATGAGGGCGGGAGGAGGCAAGAAGCATGGCCTGTTCTAGATTGGCGACGGCACCATCGACACAGCCAGTACTCCCACTCTCTCTCAGATTCGAGCACGGAGCACGGGTTCCAGTCCGACGATACGCCCACGGCCGAACTCTACACAGTTCCAGATGAACGCACTCCAGGTTATTTCTTTTTTATTTATCGTTCATTGATTTTTACATACTTTTGCATTGCATTGTAATATTGGGATGAAATATTGTAGGCTCAGCTAGAACAAGAAATGAGGCGCTGGGAGAAGCTAGAGGCGAAGATGGAGGTAGAGCACCAGAGAACGGAGGCAGAGCGCCAGAGGATGGAGGCAGAGATGGCGGCAGAGCGGCAGAGGATGGAGCTACAGATGTTTGAATATATGAGGGGTGTTTATGCTGCAATCGGTCAACCTCCACCACTGTTTCTAGCCTCTCCTCCTCCTGCTCCAAATACTGTTTCAAGCACTGTGAGTCGCTTTACAACCTTATAATCTAGTTTATGCAGAATCAATCTTACTTTGTATCCTTTGAAAGAGAGTAAAGTTATTTAAAATATGTGTTTACCTTGATATTAATCTTGTCGATGTTGACCTTCATGCCAATCCCTTCTCCTTTGTGCAGCATCAATCGACGATATCGAATGAGCCTCATGCCCCAGCCCCGTCGCAGTGGAACTCGTGGCCCAAGTGAAGCCCTGTCGTAGTGAACTAGTGGCCTAAGTACTTGTGATTTTATTTGTATTTGCATTTGTGGATTACCTGTGACCACTTGTGGTTGTGAATGAGCTATGACTACTATTTATGGATTCTGAAGTTTATTTGCATCTATGTGTTGTCGATATATCTATATGAATTGTCTGTGATGCCTATTGTGAACTATTGTGATGGATGTGATGTTTATTTGAATGTGATACGTGGCTGTGACCGAACCAATTAAAATAATTATTTGTGGCAGCTTTGCCGAGTATTACACTCGGCAAAGACCTCTTTTGCTGAGTGTCAGCTGTAAAACACTCGGCAAAGTGGACACGCGGCATCATTCTGTGCATTCTGGACTAAAAAATGACATGTTTGCCAACTGTCATCCCTTTGACACTCGGCAAAGAAGTCAAATTATGTTGATTTTGGAACGGGCTTTGCCGAGTGCTCATACTGTGGCACATGGCAAAAGCAGTAAGTTTGCCGAGTGTCACTATTTGACACACGGCAAACTGTACAGCTTTGCCGAGGGCCCCAAGTTTGACACATGGCAAAAAGGAAATCTTTGCCGAGTGTCTCACCGTTGATACGCGGCAAACGTGTCGTGACCGTTTCCCCTCGGTCACGTCCTTTTTTTCACCGAGTGTCGTTTTCAGCTCTCGGCAAAGTCTTTGCCGAGTGCCCGATAGGAAACACTTGGCAAAGCTACTGTTTGCCGGTACTGTAGATGCCGTGTGCTCTTTGCCGAGTGTTACACTCGGCAAAACGTTTGCCGAGTGTAATGTGGCCTTTGTCGAGTTCCTGTGGCACATGGCAAACTTACTGTTTCCGGTAGTGATATATATATATATATATATATATATATATATATATATATATATATATATATATATATATATATAGAGAGAGAGAGAGAGAGAGAGAGAGAGAGAGAGAGAGAGAGAGAGAGAGAGAGAGAGAGAGAGAGAGAGAGAGAGAGAGAGAGAGAGAGAGAGAGTCTGGCGTGCAGGATCGAGCTAGTCAGCTAGACCACAACGAACGGATAGGAGAATCAGCCCCGGCTCGCCGCAACGTAACGTGGAGATGCGTAGAGAGCTGCCTCATTCTCTCTGGCTTCCCCTATTTTATTTATATAGAGCAGGCCTTCCATGTGTTTGTGTAAATAAATAGCATGAATCTTAATTAGAGATCTTTTACGGTGGTTACAAAAGTATCTTGGTACCTCTAGGTTCCTCCACCCTTTTCTATTTCGTAAGTAGCTAATTGAGAAATATATCATAGAGGGTATTTTAGTAATTGAGGTTTTGCCCTTCCGAAGTATCAATACGGTAAAAAAAATCCGGCAATCATGC
Source organism: Miscanthus floridulus (assembly GCF_019320115.1). Classification (NCBI taxonomy): domain Eukaryota; kingdom Viridiplantae; phylum Streptophyta; class Magnoliopsida; order Poales; family Poaceae; genus Miscanthus; species Miscanthus floridulus. The sequence continues at coordinate 57,498,069 of NC_089598.1, read as the reverse complement.
CAGCCTGTCTAAATCTTCTCGGCATGCATGCAGTATGCAAATCAGCTAGCTCGGCGTGCATGCATAAATTGGAGGCTGCCATATTTGTTTACTATAAGAGACCCAGCGATCACTAATAGTTGTGTCACGTATGTTCCCGTATGTGCTTCACGGTTTTTCACCAGCGTGTCTGCGCTTGCGTTTCGTGTCAAGCAGCCCCCATGAAATTAATCTCTCATGTACCACATTGTATCACTACCGGAGATCGGTTCTTTGCCGAGTGCCAAGTGGTTTGCCGAGTGTTCTTTTTCGGGCACTCGGCAAAACCGCCTTTGCCGAGTGTTTTTTTTTTTACACTCGGCAAAGAGGCTCTTTGCCGAGTGTTTTTTTAACACTCGGCAAAGAGCTTCTTTGCCGAGTGTTATTTTTTTTACACTCGGCAAAGAAAATCTCAAAGCATATTTTGAAGCAGTAAATTAATTCAAATAAAAAAGTTTTCAACTACAAAGTTGTATAACTCATCAAGATGTACAATGTTTATTTTGGTCTTTTCTTCATATGACAAAGTGAAAGTAAATTTATTCACAAATCTAACATATCTGTCTTGTAGTTTATGAAACTACAAGAGAGATATATAAGATTTGTGAATAATGTTAGAACGATCATGTCGGATGAACAGATGACCAAACAACCAAAATAAACTTTGTAGATCTCGAAAAGTTATGAAACTTTGTAATTGACAACTTTTTGATTTGAAATCATCTTGTCATGCAAAACTACGTTTGAATTTCAAAATTTTAAAATTTAAATTTTGTAAACGACCTCGGATGGAAAAACTTCCTAAACTAAAAGTGTAGATCTCGAAAAGTTATGAAACTTTGTAGTTTACAACTTTTTTATTTGAATTCGTTTAGGGCCTCAAACATGCAATTTACACTTGACAAAAAAAACTTCTTTGCCGAGTGTTTTTTTTACACTCGGCAAAGAGCTTCTTTGCCGAGTGTTATTTTTTTGACACTCGGTAAAGAAAATTTCAAAGCATATTTTGAGGCAGTAAATTAATTCAAATGAAAAAGTTTTCAACTACAAAGTTGTATAACTCATCAAGATGTACAATGTTTGTTTTGATCTTTTCTTCATATGACAAAGTGAAAGTAAATTTGTTCACAAATCTAACATATCTCTCTTGTAGTTTATGAAACTACAAGAGAGATATATAAGATTTGTGAACAATGTTAGAACGACCATGTCGGATGAACAGATGATCAAACAACCAAAATAAACTCTGTAGATATCGAAAAGTTATGAAACATTGTAGTCGACAACTTTTTGATTTGAAAACATCTTGTCATGCAAAACTGCATTTGAATTTCAAAATTTTAAAATTCGAACTTTCCAAACGACCTCGGATGAAAAAACAACCAAAATAAACTTTGTAGATCTCGAAAAGTTATGAAACATTATAGTTGACAACTTTTTGATTTGAAAACATCTTGTCATGCAAAACTATGTTTGAATTTCAAAATTTTAAAATTCAAATTTTATAAACGACCTCGGATGGAAAAACTTCCTAAACTAAAAGTGTAGATCTCGAAAAGTTATGAAACTTTGTAGTTTACAACTTTTTTATTTGAATTCGTTTAGGGCCTCAAACATGCAATTTACACTCGGTTTAGTATAATATATTAGGAACTAAAACGGAATTAAGACACAAGTGAGAGTGTGGTGTAGTGGTAGAGGAGGTACGTGCATAGCGGGAGGTCTCGGGTTCGAATCACGTCGGCCGCGTAGCCATGAAATTCACGCGAAAAATGTCGAAGATGGGTGGGCGCTGGCCGGTGGGGGCCTCCATCGATAATTTTTTTTTCCATTTTTTGGGTAAAAATTCCTATTTTTTCGGGTTTTTTTTCGGTTTCAACTTTGCTGAGTGTCGGCACTCAGCAAAGGCTTTGCCGAGTGCCCGACAAAAGACACTCGGCAAAGACGCCTTTGCCGACGTGTTATTTGCCGAGTGTTCTTTGCCGAGTGCAGCACTCGGCAAAGCCTTTACCAAGTGTAAATTGGGCTTTGCCGAGTGCCCCTGGCACTCGGCAAAGCCACTGATTCCCGTAGTGTATGCAGCACCATCATACATGTCACATTAAAAAAATGTTACACTAACTATGCACATTAGCACACCATCATATATGTCACATTAAAAAATGTTACACCACTAACTATGCACATTAGCACCATCGTATCAGTCACATAAAAAAGTTACACCAAGTAATCTATATGCATTGGTCACCATTATTGTGGGGAGCATTTTATTCCTGGTCCTTTTCATCCTAGTTGACCATTGACAGGTATGCATGGTTTGTGCAATTTGGGCCAGCTTATCCTACAATCAGCAATTGGAGTATCGGTAGTGTATGCTTTGTTGAGCGAAAGGAATTCTCTATGCAAATTGTTTCAAAGCTTGGAAGCAGCTTCTCTGTAGTGCCTTTTGTTATTGTGGTGGTATGTACTGTCATCCTACTTCTTTTCATATATACTGAATGGTTCAAAGATTATTGAATTGGTCATCATGTAAGCTATAGATTTGCTGTACAAGTACATAAACTCTGACAAAATCTTTATACTACTGGACAACTCAACTCCTGTCTTTCTTCATGATCGAGCTGAGTCTTGTCGAATACGAGATGCTCTAGTTCTGCCCGTCTATGCTAGCAGCTGCTGCCATCTACATAACTCGATACACCATGCTTGCTTGGTCTTTTTGTGATATAGATATATATTTTGTTGTCATAATATGAGTCTGTTTGTTATTATTGTGATTCTTGTACTATAGAAGATGTTTAGAAACTTTTGGCTAAACAATCTTGTTTGGGCCACAATATTACAGTCAAGTTTACCAGGATATTTGATCATGTATTTTACTTGTCATAGGATGATTTGGGAGAGCACGTGTTGGTAATTTGATTTTTTTTGACGAAAAAATACACCGTAGGGGCAGTTGGTATTGTAGCTGCCCCTACAAATCGATTTATAGGGGTGGCTACAGTACTAACCGCCCTTACAAATAAATTTGTAGGGGCGGCTAGTAACACCAGCCACCCCTATAAATCGATTTGTAAGGGCGGTCTGTGAACCGCCCCTACAAATATATGATTTATAGAGACGGTTGGGTAGGGACGGCTGGTCAAACCGCTCCTACAAATGGTCATCAACCACCCCTAAAAACCCTTTTTGACGTAGTGATAGCTGACAGGTGGAACCCATCGTTTACTGTTGTTGACGGTGTAAAAATGAGAGCATTTCATCCCTTAAATCCCTTGATTCAAAAGTGGATGGATTTATCTTCTCAATGCAACCAAACACACAAATAGGACGATCCCTCCCCCGAAATCAAGAATGAAAGTACATGACCATCTCATCTCATCTTATCCTGTCCCCAAACTAAAATTCGGTGGACCCTAGGTCCAACCCTTCCCTTATGTGATCCCAACCTAGATAGCTGATACGTGCTCTGATATATAATCACATGTCTAATAGGAAAGGTAGAGCCTAGAGCCAAGAAACCACCACCCTGTTCGTTTGTTGGTTTCAGCTAGCCCAAACCAGCCAGCCAACGGTATTTTTCTCTCACAACGAACCAGCACCAGCCAGCCCAAACCAGCCCAGAAACCAACCAGCGAACAGACCGCACATGGATGCAAGACGTCTTCTGCCGAGAGCCACAACTCCTGAACATCTAATTTTTTGGAACACCGCGCAGTAAACATCCAAGGTGTGGATCAGTGGATGCATGGACCGAGCTTTGGACCAGGGTCCATTCCATGCAATTTTATTCTGCGTATTAAAAATTGAGTGAAAACTAGTAAATAGATTGCCAGCAATTAGCAAATATGTTTTCACTATCTCTATATAAGTATGGACGACAGGAACAGATTCTCATAAACCTTTCGGATTCAGATTCTCTAAAAAAACGTTCTCACATGATGAATTAAAATTACTCCATAAAATCGTTTAGCTGGTAGGCTAGATTCTAATTAAAAAACTATTTTTTCATAAAAAATCATATAAACGAAAATATTCTTCAAAAAATCCAGAGCTTTTTGTGGGTGAAGAACAACTTAAATACAATCGATTTTAACTTATTTCACTTAAAAATAATTAACTAAGAATGATAGTTGAGGGCAAAGAATCAGAATCACGTGAAACCAATTAACAACTGTTTCTCCTTGCTAGGCATAAAACAAGAAACATTTTTAGTGATTTTCGAATGAAATGCTTTTTCACCTGACCTGTTTGAACTGAATCTAGGCCCAGTTTAGATTGCGAAAAATTTGGCAAAACGATACTGTAGCGTTTTCGTTGTTATTTGACAATTAGTGTCCAATCATAGTCTAATTAGGCTTAAAAGATTCGTCTCGTGGATTTCGTCTAAACTGTGTGTCGCAGAACCGACCAATTTATAAGAATACAAGTACAATGGCAATCCGCAAGCGGTCGCACTATCATACTTGAACCCATATAAACCCGGTAGTCCATCGAGTACCACGACGGGTCTCGATAAACGATTTACAACAACTAAGATCGTACAGGATTCAACATACATGCCACATATTACATAAAGTTCACAGATACTTTTCATCATCAGAGTACGAATAAAAGTTATTACAAACCGAGTTTGATAAATAAAGCGGAAGCAAATAAGTTCGAAGATAAAGTTTCCAACATAGTTTGATACAGTGCCAAGCCAGATCACGGTCCACAAAAGCAAAGATAGGAATTACTACAGAAGCCTGCCCATGGCTTACTCCTCATCCACAGCGGGATAGAAGCAACTCTTGCAATAACTATGATACACGGTGCCATCTGCAACAATGGGAAAATAAACCCTGAGTACGAGAAGGTACTCAGCTAGACTTACCCGTCATGAACCAGAAATAAAATGACTCCAAGGATTATGCAAGGCTGTATAAGTGGGCGTAACTTGACAACATTTTGCGTAAAAGGCAATTTACCCGTTGTACAATTATGATTCCTTCATCAAGTTAATTATAACTATCCATTTCTAGATTAGCAACTATCCTGTGCTAAACATGTGGTATATCATTTAGAAGCATACAATAGTAACCATAGCAGGGATTGTAAGTCCATATTCATCTGAATCATCATGTTTCATAATATAGTTACTACGATGTTGGGACTAGCCAAGTTTCTCACTATCCGGGAGAGACGACGATTCGAATCGATTTCAACCAGCTAGGAATTTATTCCTAACACAAACCCAGATCTACCAGCCATGATAGTCTTAGGTCACCTTTGGTACAACTCAGGTACACATTTCGTGGGTCTGTACCGCGCCGCACAATCTGGAACACCAGATGCCAGGATGCTCAGGCCAAGCCTACCCTTGGGCTCAGTCTGATCATTCCCCGGAAGGGGCGCACAACAGAACGGTTCCCGGCCTGAGTTAAATTACTCGGCTTCGCGGTCGGAACGAGTTATCCGGCCAGCTAAGTGAGAGGCATGCGTTCAATCTTGTCAGAAGCGCCAACAACGGTACGGTCCTTAATCGACATAGACGGGGATAAGTCCACACCCAAGACCTCCATGTCTTGTTGCTTCTCTATCGACTTCCCGTCCGGTCTCGATTTACTTTTACCACATGGTTCTGTTCCACGATAGCAGATATAGCCAACCGTGCTCCGGTATCCACCTATATCTCGCAGGTGACAGGACATCACCCGACTTCTACCGGTCTAAGCATGGCTAAGCATATATTCGATCCTGGACCTATACCGGTTAAAGGGTTAATATCTGGACAAGGAATGTACATGCATCAAGTGGTTTCATTCAACTCTTATAACCTAATGCATCAATCATAAATATGTAAGTAAACATTTATAAATTACTGGGAGACTTATAATGCTCCGGGGCTTGCCTCGCAGAAAGGAAGTAGGGCGATGGTCAGGACACTCCGGAAGCTCTTCAGGGTTCTGCTCCACACCTTCGGGAGCTGCGGCTTGCGGATCCTCCTGCTGGTTCTCTTCCTCTGCTTCTTCGAATTCCAGCAATGTGATCTCTTCCTCCGATCCTAAATGCATGAGTATGGTATAAGTATTACGAATGCATATATGTTAACAAGTGCATCACGTTGTTTGAGTAGGTGCATATCTCTTCTCGATTATTACTTAACTACTTCTACAATGCATCGATTATGCCACAAACAGTAGCTACTTGTTTCACTCATAATTGGAGTTCTACAAATCCAAAATCAGCGATCCTGGACTTTCTGGAAAGCTTATCAAATTCTCTACAACTTTGTTATTAACCATTTTTACAGTACACATCAGTTTCAACATGCAACTCATCACATTCTAGAATCAGTTCGAAAACTATCTAACATGCAATGTAAAGTAATAATACTTCTACTTCATGTAGTCATTCAAAATTTGACAACATAGACTCTACCACCAGTTTAAGCATACCATATACAGTTAAGATAATATAAAGGTGAAGTCCAAACTATTTATTTAAATGCCTTTATTATTTTATTTAGATATCTAGGTTAAATAATAAACATATATCAGATATACTTCATAAATTCTCAAAAATTTACAGTGCCTTACTAATGCTATAAAAGGACTACTATAAAAATTTCATGTCATTTTACTAAGTAGAACATTCTATACAAAAATGATAAGGAAGCAAGGCTTGAAATAGCATAAATGGAAAATCCTATTGAAAAGTGTCAAGCAATAGATTTCTTATTTTTCTTAACATCCATATGGTACTAATATTACCTCCAATAAATTTCATGAATTTTGGACTCATAATTAATTTATAAAAATTTATGCAAGGATTAACTATTTATAAAAGAAAAATCTATAACTATATATCTACACATGCACTGGTCCTCAAATTTTTACCAGAGTTCACATATGCTAAGACTAGCTTACCACAAAAATTTCATAATTTTTGGAGCACAGGAACTCTAGATATAAAATAAACAAATTTGAATGTATTCAAAAGCACATCTCAAATCCTTATTTAAATCTTCAGAAATTTCTACTGTTGAAGCCAAGAACATATTTTTCCTAAATACTACACTTCCTAAGGAACACAACCATATTTATTTCACAATTTTAGGAGCTACCAAACTGAAGATACAAAATTCACAAAACAAATCAAAAACTAGAATATTTGAACTAGCCTACAACACTGCTGTCGCTGACCGGTGGGACCCGCTGGTCAGGGGACCCCACGCGTCAGAGACACGAAACAGGGCAGCGGCGCTGCACAGCGCTGGCGCAGCTAGAGCTCACCGACGGCGAACTCGCCGGCGGTGACATCATCACGGCATGACCTAGGTGACCTGGCGCATTGATTGAGCTACGTGGGTGGCCTTCTCGTCGGAGCTAGCGACTACGGTGGCTACAATGGCGGCACGGCGGGGCGGAACGACGGCGACACGTCGGAGGAGGCCACGGCAAAGTAAGCTCAAGCTCGGACGAGCATATACTACCTAAGACGCACTCAACGCACTAGCTAACGCATGGAGAGGTGGACTATGGCCCTCCGGCCACAATGACGGGGCTCGCGGCGGAGCTCCGGTGAGGGCGTACACGATGCGGTGGCTTACCAAGCACGGTCAGCGAGCACGGGAGGAGGCAGTGGGTCGCTGGGGAGACGGTGGAGCTATGGTGGTGGTGCTGGAGTGGCTAGGCGCGAGCTGTGCGCGGCTATGGCGACGGCAGAGCTGCGGGCGCTCGGCGGCTGCTGTAGCGAGGAAGAAAGGACGCCAGAAGCGAAATGGGAGCGCGGCTGAGTGCGGGCGAGCGCTAGCGTGATGAAGGCACGCTCGGGCGCGTCGTGGCCTGGCTGGGCAGAGCAGAGGCGATGCGCAGCCGTTTCTCCTCCACGCGGCGGCCATGGCCTGATGGCGGTCGGCCACTGAATCAGCCGATTCAGTTCGTCAGTCGCGAACGGTGATGCCTGACAGCGCGTTTTCAAGTCGACCTATCTGCTAATCCGTTGCTCCTAAGCGAAAACGATCTACATGAATTTCGTAGCTCGAAGTACCAGCTACAACTTTGGTTCAAGCACCTCGTTCTAATTCGCAACAGAGACGGAGTAATATCGTGCTCAACATCGGCTGTCAGTCGGTCAGTTGAAAACGACTTGAGAAAATTTGCTAAGTGTGGAAATCAGTGATTTGATGATTTTTGAAATCCAATTTCACACATGTTAGGAGCTGAATCAGTCAAAGACCCAAAAATCAAAGTTGTTCCTTATGTCAAGCACTACAACATTGCTTAAGTGAACTCCTCCATGCAAGGTCCCTAACACCTAGTTCAACTTTAGTCAAACATGTCACTTTGAAAACATGATACATACTCAACCCATGACTAAATGACCAATTTAGCCCTAGCCCTAAATACCAAAGTTGTTCATGATGATATCCTAAGCATGTTTGAGCAACTTGCAAGGCCATCCAATCATTTTATGCAGTGGTCACTCATAGAGCTATCCAGGTCAACACATGAAATATCACTTAAGTGCTTGATTATGAAATGTGGCCTTCATGAACAAGGTTCCTTTTGTTAACCTAAGTGTAGCTAAGGTGTTTTAGTGACTAGCATTACCCACTTGCATTCATTTGTACAAGATCATATGCATATGCTCCAAGAAACACGAGATAACAAGCAATGTTTCATATGTTTCGATCAAATGTTTCAATTGTAAATGATGATTTATGAATGCTTGATGCTCATGCTCATGTTATGCAAGTCAAGTTATGCAAGGCTAACACCCAAGGTGTTACAGCCCCTCCCCTTATAAAAATCTTGTCCCGAGATTTGCAAGACCTACCATTCTCAGAAAAAGGCGGGATAAACTTCTCGTAGATAATCTTCTCTTTCCCACGTAGCATCTTGTTTACTATGATTGTTCCACACCACCTTATAGAACTTAATGATCTTACTCCTTGTCACTCTCTCCATCTCTTCTAATACTCGAATTGGCTTTTCTTCATAGGTTAAATCCGATTGAAGCTACACGTGGGTGGGTGCAATCGCTTCTTCCGGTACTCGAAGACATTTCTTTAGCTGAGAAACATGGAACACATCAAAGATTGCACTCATCTCTGGTGGTAGTTGTAGCTTATACGCAACATTTCCTTTTCGCTCCATAATTTTGTATGGCCCTACATATCTTGGTGAAAGCTTCTTTTTCATCCCAAATCTTTTCACACCTTTCATGGGTGATACTCTCAAGTATACATAGTCACCCACTTCAAAAGTTAGTGGTCTTCTTCTTCTATCGGCATAACTCTTCTGTCTTGATTGAGCTGCCTTCATGTGCTGTTGGATGATACGTACTTGTTCTTCGGCTTCATTGACAAAATCAATACCAAAGTATCTCCTTTCACCGGGCTCAATCCAATTCAATGGAGTTCTGCACTTTCTGCCATACAAGGCTTCAAATGGAGCCATTTTGATACTCACTTGATAACTATTGTTATAGGAGAATTCAGCTAAAGGTAACCATTTCTCCCATGAACCTTTTGAAGATATAACACAAGCTCTAAGTAAATCTTCTAGGATTTGGTTCACTCGCTCTGTCTGTCCTGAAGTTTGCGGATGATAAGCTGAACTTCTGATTAGCTTGGTTCCCAAAGCCTGGTGTAAGTGCTCCCAGAAACGAGCTACGAACTATGGTCCTCTATCTAAGATTATGGTCCTGGGTACTCCATGCAATCTCACGATCTGGGAAACATATATCTCAGCGTATTTCCCAACTATATACCGCGTGTTCACGGGTATAAAGTGTGCTGACTTGGTAAGACGATCAACAATGACCCAGATTGAATCGTGACCTTGTGGCGTTGTTGGAAGGCCTGTAATAAAGTCCATACTGATTTCCTCCCATTTCCATCCTGGAATAGGCAATGGCTGAAGTAATCCAGCGGTTTTCATATGGACGGCTTTCACTCTACTACAGTTATCACACCTAGCAACATAGGCTGCGATCTCTTTCTTCATCTTAGTCCACCAAAAATGGGTTCTTAAATCTTGATACATTTTACTACTACCTAGATGGATAGACAATTTGGACGAGTGAGCTTCCTCTAAAATTTGATTCCTGACCTCACGGTCTTTTGGTACCACTAGCCGGTCCTCAAACCATAATACACCTCTTTCGTCCAATCTAAAATGTTTGGTGTCTTGCTCTTGCATTTTTCTCTTAATGTGACTTATTCCTACATCTGTCTGCTGTAGCTCTATGATTTTGCCCTCAAGCGAACAACTGATGGTGATATTGTGTAGTACAGTAGGATGTAGCAAGTTGAATCCATCTTCTAATAGTGCTTCCATAGTGTTGCAATGGGACTTCCGACTAAGTGCATCGGCTACCACATTAGCTTTACCCGGATGGTAATGCATTTCCAAATTATAGTCCTTAATCAATTCCAGCCATTTATGTTGTCTCATGTTCAGTTCTGGCTGGGTAAAGATATACTTGAGGCTTTTATGATTAGTATAGATATAACATACATTGCCCAACAAATAATGTCTCCATATCTTTAATGCATGGACAACGGCTGCCAATTCCAAATCATGTGTAGGGTAGTTGACTTCATGTGTCCTCAATTGTCGAGAGGCATATGCAATTACTCTCCCTTCTTGCATAAGCACACATCCCAAACCTATTCCCGATGCATCACAAAATACATCAAAAGGCTTTTCAATGTCTGGTTATGCTAGCACAGGTGCTGTAGTCAACAAAGTTCTGAGGGTGTGAAAAGCTGTTTCATATTCTTGTGTCCATTTGTATTTCTCATCTTTCTGAAGTAGTCTGGTCATAGGCTTAGCTATTTTTGAGAAATCTGGAATAAACCGACGATAGTATCCTGCTAACCCCAGGAAACTCCAAACTTCATGGACCGAAGTTGGGGCTTTCCAATCCATGACCTCTTGTACTTTTGATGGGTCTACTAAGATTCCATCTCTTGATAAAATGTGACCTAAGAAAGGCACTTTGCTCATCCAAAATTCACATTTGCTAAACTTGGCATATAGCTTATGCTCCCTCAATCTGGATAGGACAATCCTCAGATGCTCTTCATAATCTGACTCATTTTCTAAATAAATCAATATGTCATCGATAAACACGACCACGAACTTATCAAGTTTGGGCATGAATACCGAGTTCATTAGGTACATGAAATAGGCTGGGGCATTTGTTTGTCCGAAAGACATAACCAAATACTCGTATAAGCCGTACCTAGTAGAGAAAGCAGTTTTAGGTATATCCTTCGGTCTGATTTTTATCTGATGGTACCCTGATCTCAAGTCAATTTTGGAGAATACCTTTGCCTTCGCTAGCTGATCGAACAAGATGTCAATGCGGGGCAATGGATATTTGTTCTTGATGGTCACAGCATTGAGTGGTCTGTAATCCACACACATTCTCAGTGACTTATCCTTCTTTTTCACAAACAATGCTGGGCATCCCCACGGAGATAAGCTAGGTTGGATAAGACCTTTGTCCAATAGGTCTTGCAATTGAACCTTAAGTTCTGCTAACTCATTGGGTGGCATTCTATAGGGCCTTTTGGATATGGGTGCGGTACCTGGCACTAATTTAATCTTAAATTCCACGTCCCTATCCGGTGGTAGACCTGGTAATTCCTCTGGAAATACATCCGGAAACTCACAAACCACGAGGATATCACATATGGTGGTGGTTTGGATAGCACAGGCTAAATGTTGGGGTTCGAAATCACAGGAGAGTGGGACTAGAAAAGCATTCCCTCTCGTGGATTCTCTCAACATAATAGTGTGGGTGCTAGTGTCAATAAGAACACCATGATCCTTCATCCAATTCATACCTAAGATTACACTTATCGACAACCCCGGTAATATTATCAAATCTGTTGTGTACTCCCTCCCTTGTATCAAGATGAGTACATTTTTTACTATCTTTTTGGTAGTAACAGTTCCCCCTGCTGAACTTATGTTAAAACCCCCTTTACTTACTTCTATAATTTCTTGATCATGTCTAGATGCAAATGCTTGACTCATAAATGAATGAGAAGCTCCGGAGTCAAATAAAACAACAGCGGGATGCTTGTTGACAAGAAACATACCAGCCGTGACAACTTCCCCGGTGGGCACTTCCTCCACAGCGGTATAATGCACTTGTCCCTGACGTGCCCTGGCATTCACCTGCCTCTGATTGTTCTGATTTGGGTTGCTATTCCTCTTGGGGTGGGGGCACTCCTTGGACCAATGACCCAGTTGGTTGCAGTTGAAACAGGGTTGATTACTTCTGAATCCGGCGGAGCTGTCCTGATTACCATTTCCTTTTGGTAAGGCAATAGTGAATGCCTTAAGAAACGGTTTCTGTGGCCTGTTATTCTGAGCTTTCGGTGGTGGAGGCCTGAACTTGGGTGCAGGTGGACGGAATTGTGGCCTAGCTATGATAGGCGCTTTTGACTTGAAAGATCCGGATGCACCGGCCTCATATGCTCTCTTGTGACCTTTAGCAACTGCATGCATGTTGTTGTGGTTTTCTTGGGTCAAGGCATCACTAATAAACTCATTGTACGTGGCACATCTAGAATTTGCCATAGTCTTCATTAATTTGGTACCCAGACCTCGCTTGAAACTCTTAATCTTTTTCTCTTCAGTATCCACGAAACTTGGAGCATACCTTGACAAGTTGTTGAATACGTGCATATATTCTGTAAGTGACTTTGTTCCCTGAGTGAGCCTCATAAATTCGGCTGCTTTCATGCGCATCAGGCCCGGGGGAATATGGTGTCCCCTAAAAGCTAGCTTGAACTGATCCTAGGTCACTCGCGCATTAGCAGGCAGAGACGACAGGAAGTATGTCCACCAGATTCCTGCTGGTCCTTGCAGCTGATGAGAAGCATATTCAGCTTTCAGGTGCTCTGTGACCCTTAGCAGACGAAATTTCTGCTCGATGGTATTCAGCCACTCATCAGCTTATAGTGGTTCCTCTGCCACCTTGAAGATCGGAGGCTTCGTGTCCAGAAACTCCTTAAATGAACTGTGCTGATTTGGCTCAGCCCCTGGTTGCTGTGGGTGGCCATGAGCAGTGTTTTGCGCGATGAGGCGCAAAGCTTCCTCCATTGTCCTTTGGCTCCCTAGGAACTGGGTAAAGAATTCCTGAGCAGACGGTGGCGGTGGGGGTGGCAAGTCATCCTGGTTGCCATCCTGGCTGCCACCAGCTCCAGCACGGGTGCGCGTCATCTGCGAAGTTGCAACAATAAGCGATTATTGGTTGATGCCAAGAGATTGCAGATGAATTAGTTACTCATGCCAAACTGAAATTACTGGAGAAAATTCTCAAAAGCACAATAAAAATAGAGGCATAACAATTCATTCTCGCAACATGACATCGCCAATTTGACCACTTATCGTGCTCATAACACATGCAATTTTAAAGCGTGATTACCGACAAAGTACTGGAATTGCATTGACGTTCATCCAAACGTGCGATTAACATTACATGATAGTCTGGTTACTAATGCCAACTTGGAACTACAGGTCTATTACATGAATAAAGGTGATACATTAGGCTTCCCACTACATGCTAAGCGATCTAATCCTCATCATGATCACTATCGAGGTCAGACGCAGAATCATCTCCTTCCTCAGGTTCTACTTCTTCTTCCTCGTACCCTTCTAGATCCATTTCTGCGGCTCCAGGTGGTACATAAGGGTGGAGCTGATTGTGCAGTAGATGAACCTCTTCATGCAGATTATCGTTGTATTCTTCCGCATTGGCCAGCTGCTGTCCCAGCTCAAACTGTCGAGCCCTCAGGACATCTTCCCTAGACCAAGCTACATTTCGCTGGTGAGTTAACCGAGTCATCTCTTCAGTGAGCCTCTCAATCTTGGCATCGTGCTCCCTCTGAAGCTGACGTCGGTCCTCGCGGGCATGACCAAGAGCGCCGGACACACATCTGAGGCTACCTTCAACTCCATCTAACACTCTCATCACTACGAACATGGCGCTCATGGAAGGGTTATTGCTGTTCTGCCCTTCTGCTGCACCAATCTCCAAAGATCTTCCTCTTGCCTGCTGCCATGAGTCAGTGGAGGGATTGCCCCTCGGAAAAACTCCAACCAAAGCGGCTGCCAGCTCCTGAGGAAAACGATCCATGATATCCCTTAGGATCCCAAAGGCTGCTCTGCCAGCTGCTTCTTCAGCAGTCCTGTCAGTCGACTCATAACACCAACCTGTCCACTCAGAATCGTCACCTCGGGGACGAACAACGGCCTCCATAGTAACTAAGAGACCTTCTCCCAACCACTCATTCGCCCAGAAGTAGCGGGGTTCCATTCCATCAGGATAGCCTACATAGCTGAGCACTCTCCACAAGAGTGTAGGCATCCCAAACTCTCCAAGGAACGTGTGACATTGACGGGTACGTGGAGCAAGTTGATGGCTAGGAGCTCTGCCTCCGGTGGACTTACGAGTAGTCTGCTTAGTGCGTGCCATCTGCACCATCAACATGCACCCTTTTGTGAGACAATGCCATAATGGATAAGAGTTACATAACCGAGTAAGAATTTTATAAGGGGAGGAACCATGTAGTTATGTGAATGGTAATTTAACATGATGCATGCTCGTTCCATACGTCCTTACAAACTTAGGAAAAATTTGTTTCTAACGGTAGACACGGTGGCATACATACGTTCTCTCATAAATAGCGTAACTAGTCGAGCTACATGTTTCGTTGTTAGTGTACCTGCATAAAATTTCATTTCAGCCCTAAACCCATAATGAATATGCAGAATGTAATTGTAAATACTTTCATATATGTATACCCATATATATACTTTCGTATCAATCTACCCGACAATAATTTAAACCCACAATTAAATACGTACCATATACACATGCAAGCATGCGTACATAGCCGTACCAAAGCTAACTCTTCCCGACCGCGCGCTCACATCTTGCGGTCATACACTCATCTTACCTTGGCGTAGAGGCATTTGATCCATACATTACCACTCAAGTGAATGGCATCCATACTATAGCACACTGGATGGACGACGAAGTAAAAACCCCCATGTTAGTACTTAAATAGCCACCTAATAGTCCTTAATTTGGGCATAAGAAAAGTGATCATTGGCACACTTTAGATTTCAAATACCTATTATATAACTATTAGTTGCTAGAAAAGGGTTTTTGGAAAACAAAAACTTTTGTTTTAAATACACTTGTGACAATTAACGTTGAACCCTGCTCTGATACCAGCTATCGCAGAACCGACCAATTTATAAGAATACAAGTACAATGGCAATCCGTAAGCGGTCGCACTATCATACTTGAACCCATATAAACCCGGTAGTCCGTCGAGTACCACGACGGGTCTTGATAAACGATTTACAACAATCAAGATCGTACAGGATTCAACATACATGCCACATATTACATAAAGTTCACAGATACTTTTCATCATCAGAGTACGAATAAAAGTTATTACAAACCGAGTTTGATAAATAAAGCGGAAGCAAATAAGTTCGAAAATAAAGTTTCCAACATAGTTTGATACAGTGCCAAGCCAGATCACGGTCCACAAAAGCAAAGATAGGAATTACTACAGAAGCCTGCCCAAGGCTTACTCCTCATCCACAGCGGGGTAGAAGCAACTCTTGCAATAACCATGATACATGGTGCCATCTGCAATAATGGGAAAATAAACCCTGAGTACGAGAAGGTACTCAGCTAGACTTACCCGTCATGAACCAGAAATAAAATGACTCCAAGGATTATGCAAGGCTGTATAAGTGGGCGTAACTTGACAATATTTTGAGTAAAAGGCAATTTACCCGTTGTACAATTATGATTCCTTCATCAAGTTAATTATAACTATCCATTTCTAGATTAGCAACTATCCTGTGCTAAACATGTGGTATATCATTTAGAAGCATACAATAGTAACCATAGCAGGTATTGTAAGTCCATATTCATCTGAATCATCATGTTTCATAATATAGTTACTACGATGTTGGGACTAGCCAAGTTTCTCACTATCCGGGAGAGACGGCGATTCGAATCGATTTCAACCAGCTGGGAATTTATTCCTAACACAAACCCAGATCTACCAGCCACGATAGTCTTAGGTCACCTTTGGTACAACTCAGGTATACATTTCGCGGGTCCGTACCGCGCCGCACAATCTAGAACACCAGATGCCAGGATGCTCAGGCCAAGCCTGCCCTTGGGCTCAGTCTGATCGTTCCCCGGAAGGGGCGCACAACAGAACGGTTCCCGACCTGAGTTAAATTACTCGGCTTCGCGGTCGGAACGAGTTATCCGGCCAGCTAAGTGAGAGGCATGCGTTCAATCTTGTCAGAAGCGCCAACAACGGTACGGTCCTTAATCGACACAGACGGGGATAAGTCCACACCCAAGACCTCCATGTCTTGTTGCTTCTCTATCGACTTCCCGTCCGGTCTCGATTTACTTTTACCACATGGTTCTGTTCCACGATAGCAGATATAGCCAACCGTGCTCCGGTATCTACCTATATCTCGTAGGTGACAGGACATCACCCGACTTCTACCGGTCTAAGCATGGCTAAGCATATATTCGATCCTGGACCTATACCGGTTAAAGGGTTAATATCTGGACAAGGAATGTACATGCATCAAGTGGTTTCATTCAACTCTTATAACCTAATGCATCAATCATAAATACGTAAGTAAACATTTATAAATTACTGGGAGACTTATAATGCTCCGGGGCTTGCCTCGCAGAAAGGAAGTAGGGCGATGGTCAGGACACTCCGAAAGCTCTTCAGGGTTCTGCTCGACACCTTCGGGAGCTGCGGCTTGCGGATCCTCCTGCGGGTTCTCTTCCTCTGCTTCTTTGAATTCTAGCAACGTGATCTCTTCCTCCGATCCTAAATGCATGAGTATGGTATAAGTATTACGAATGCATATATGTTAACAAGTGCATCACGTTGTTTGAGTAGGTGCATATCTCTTCTCGATTATTACTTAACTACTTCTACAATGCATCGATTATGCCACAAACAGTAGCTACTTGTTTCACTCATAATTGGAGTTCTACAAATCCAAAATCAGTGATCCTAGACTTTCTGGAAAGCTTATCAAATTCTCTACAACTTTGTTATTAACCATTTTTACAGTACACATCAGTTTCAACATGCAACTCATCACATTCTAGAATCAGTTCGAAAACTATCTAACATGCAATGTAAAGTAATAATACTTCTACTTCATGTAGTCATTCAAAATTTGACAACATAGACTCTACCACCAGTTTAAGCATACCATATACAGTTAAGATAATATAAAGGTGAAGTCCAAACTATTTATTTAAATGCCTTTATTATTTTATTTAGATATCTAGGTTAAATAATAAACATATACAGATGTACTTCATAAATTCTTAAAAATTTACAGTGCCTTACTAATGCTATAAAAGGACTACTATAAAAATTTCATGTCATTTTACTAAGTAGAACATTCTATACAAAAATGATAAGGAAGCAAGGCTTGAAATAGCATAAATGGAAAATCCTATTGAAAAGTGTCAAGCAATAGATTTCTTATTTTTCTTAACATCCATATGGTACTAATATTACCTCCAATAAATTTCATGAATTTTGGACTCATAATTAATTTATAAAAATTTATGCAAGGATTAACTATTTATAAAAGAAAAATCTATAACTATAGATCTACACATGCACTGGTCCTCAAATTTTTACCAGAGTTCACATATACTAAGACTTGCTTACCACAAAAATTTCATAATTTTTGGAGCACAGGAACTCTAGATATAAAATAAACAAATTTGAATGTATTCAAAAGCACATCTCAAATCCTTATTTAAATCTTCAGAAATTTCTACTGTTGAAGCCAAGAACATATTTTTTCTAAATACTACACTTCCTAAGGAACACAACCATATTTATTTCACAATTTTAGGAGCTACCAAACTGAAGATACAAAATTCACAAAACAAATCAAAAACTGGAATATTTGAACTAGCCTACAACACTGCTGTCGCTGACCGGTGGGACCCGCTGGTCAGGGGACCCCACGCGTCAGTGACACGAAACAGGGCAGCGGCGCTGCACAGCGCTGGCGCGGCCAGAGCTCGCCGACGGCGAACTCGCTGGCGGTGACATCATCACGGCATGACCTAGGTGACCTGGCGCATTGATTGAGCTACGTGGGTGGCCTTCTCGTCGGAGCTAGCGACTACGGTGGCTACAATGGCGGCACGGCGGGGCGGAACGATGGCGACACATCGGAGGAGGCCACGGTGAAGTAAGCTCAAGCTCGGACGAGCATATACTACCTAAGACGCACTCGACGCACTAGCTAACGCATGGAGAGGTGGACTGTGGCGCTCCGGCCACGATGACGGGGCTCGCGACGGAGCTCCGGTGAGGGCGTACACGATGCGGTGGCTTACCAAGCACGGTCAACGAGCACGGGAGGAGGCAGTGGGTTGCTGGGGAGACGGTGGAGCTATGGTGGTGGTGCTGGAGTGGCTAGGCGCGAGCTGTGCGTGGCTATGGCGACGGCGGAGCTGCGGGCGTTCGGCGGCTGCTGCAGCGAGGAAGAAAGGACGCCAGAAGCGAAATGGGAGCGCGGCTGAGTGCGGGCGGGCGCTGGCGTGATGAAGGCGTGCTCGGGCGCGTCGTGGCCTGGCTGGGCAGAGCAGAGGCGACGCGCGGCCGTTTCTCCTCCACGCGGCGGCCATGGCCTGACGGCGGTCAGCCACTGAATCAGCCGATTCAGTTCGTCAGTCGCGAACGGTGATGCCTGATAGCGCGTTTTCAAGTCGACCTATCTGCTAATCCGTTGCTCCTAAGCGAAAACGATCTACATGAATTTCGTAGCCCGAAGTACCAGCTACAACTTTGGTTCAAGCACCTCGTTCTAATTCACAACAGAGACGGAGTAATATCGTGCTCAACATCGGCTGTCAGTCGGTCAGTTGAAAACGACTTGAGAAAATTTGCTAAGTGTGGAAATCAGTGATTTGATGATTTTTGAAATCCAATTTCACACATGTTAGGAGCTGAATCAGTCAAAGACCCAAAAATCAAAGTTGTTCCTTATGTCAAGCACTACAACATTGCTTAAGTGAACTCCTCCATGCAAGGTCCCTAACACCTAGTTCAACTTTAGTCAAACATGTCACTTTGAAAACATGATACATACTCAACCCATGACTAAATGACCAATTTAGCCCTAGCCCTAAATACCAAAGTTGTTCATGATGATATCCTAAGCATGTTTGAGCAACTTGCAAGGCCATCCAATCATTTTATGCAGTGGTCACTCATAGAGCTATCCAGGTCAACACATGAAATATCACTTAAGTGCTTGATTATGAAATGTGGCCTTCATGAACAAGGTTCCTTTTGTTAACCTAAGTGTAGCTAAGGTGTTTTAGTGACTAGCATTACCCACTTGCATTCATTTGCACAAGATCATATGCATATGCTCCAAGAAACACGAGATACCATATGTTTCGATCAAATGTTTCAATTGTAAATGATGATTTATGAATGCTTGATGCTCATGCTCATGTTATACAAGTCAAGTTATGTAAGGCTAACACCCGAGGTGTTACACTGTGTAATTAGTTTTATTTTTTATTTATATTTAATACTTCATGCATGCATTTTCGTATTCGATGTGACGGGAAATTTTAAAAAATTTAGTGTTTTAGGAGGGACTAAACAGGGCCCTACTCATTCTCAAGAATCAGAAATGTTTTTTTTTCCAAACGGAAAGGCCCCCAGCCCACTGGCAACAGCAGCCCATAGCCTGGCCCCTAGTGTCGCCCCACAGCTAGTAGACCCTATTAATGGTTCTTATATTAAAAAAAAACTAGAGCCTAAAAATCAGCGACGCCGAGCGGATCTACAGCCACCTCAGTCACCGGCGGCGATGGCGAGTTCCAACTCCGGCATCCCTATCAAGGTAAGTGGCAACCCCCCGCTAAACGGTGAGCTTAAGCCCTGATTTCACCAGCACGAGAGCTCTCCTGTGCCAAGGTTAGATATGGGCTCGCCTCCTTTAGTGCCCGGACGTCCATGTCTGCACCGTCTCCGGCATGCCGCAGGTCGCAGACCACGCGCTCCGTCGCTAGGATGCTAGGGTTGTAAGGAATTGGATTATGCTTGGGTGTAGGGATCGGATTTGAATTTGTGGGGGATGAAACTCATGAATAGCGGAAAGAAGTTTGAGAGGGTGTCTGACCTTGCTTGATGGAATGGAGTTTGTGCGTCCAGAATGCTCTCACCGTCATGCTCAACTGCAAGAGCGACTAGGGTAGGAGATGGGCTGGGAGGGTAGGCTTTGATATGTTCGCCCTCTGGTTCTTACCCTTGAGATTGTGCTCATTTCTGCTCTTGTCGATTGCAGGCAGAACAAGATTCGGATGGCTCGGCACAAAGCACAGCTGATATGACCGCTTTTGTAAGTAGCAACTATTGCTCCGCTGTTTACATCTGGTTGTCTTGATTGTAGATTGGACTATATTTCCTCTGTTGAACCTACTGTGAACTTTGGTTAATGGTTTATCCATGCCCACTGTTTTCAGGTGCAAAACCTTCTAATCCAGATGGTAAGTTCCTAGTTTTATTTGGCGACAGTCTCGTGAATGCCCTCTTTTCGGAGAAAAAAAAAATTGAATCTGATTACCTTGCAGCAAACCAGGTTCCAAGCTATGTCGGAGAACATCATTTCAAAGAATATCCTCAAACCATTTCTCTTGCTCATTTGCTTTTTTTTTTATGTATTCAAGATTTTTAACATGCAAAGTAATTGGCATTCCAGCTATTTTATTTTAGCTTCTAGAAATATCAAAATTATTAACAGTGTCACTGCAGCTTTTACCATAGTATGCCAATTTGTTATTGTGTGAATGATAATAGTGCCAAACTGCTAGTTAAAAGTTCAGAGGTTTGGGAATTGCAAAAGGAAGATTGATTAGAGAAGTTTCCACTGATGGAAGTACTTGTGTAGGAACTATTTAATGTTTGTAAGGGTCTGGAAAGTAATTCCAACTATTGTAACAGTTATCATCATTTACATCATTTGTCTAGCTTCAAAAGACCCTCTTATTCATATTTCCCTGGGGTACTGTCTGCATATCTGTCTCACCTCTGTTGTAAGTACAAATCCTTAACAAACGTTCACTAGATGAAATGGGTGCGAGAATTGATGAATTGGAACAGAGCATCAATGACCTCAAGGCTGAGATGGGCAGTGAAGGGATGCCGACGCCATCTAAGACAAAGGAAGACTCAAAACCTTCAGATAGCTCTGCATGAGTGCAGCAGAAGCAGGATGATTCATTTCAGACGTCGTTGCTGTATCTTGGGCGTTCATCACTAACAAATACCTGTTTTGAGGTTTCATTTGAGCAAAGACTGTAACTCATGCTACTTGTGTTTTCTCTGAATGGTTCGCTATAAATTGTATCGGTCTTCGTTCTCTGTAGACCTACTTGTGCTTATGAGCAGAGCATGTGCATTCGTGTCATGACAGCTGCTAGAGTGCTAGCACGTGGAGAGATCTAATCTGGCATCTTTGAATGATCACCGCAATTTTTCTTTTGTCTGACATCAGATCAGTGCAATGAGATATTTGCAATTTTGTATCTGGAAGAGCGCACCCAAGTACTAAGAATTCAGGTTCGCAAGCATAATTTGCTTTGCTTCAGTGTTAGTTTTATCACTTATTCATAGCAGTGTATAGTTTTAATTGGCTTGCTTATGTTTTAGTATTTGGTTGGCTCATTGGGAAGGTATTTGGATGTCTATTTATTCACCTTAATCCATGGCCCTGCTCGCTTGTCTTATAAGCCGTACTATTTTAGTGAACGAACAGTGTTTTTCTCTCACAGTAAATCAGCGAACAGTAATTTCAGCCATGGTTTTTCAGCACGAACAGGGCCATGTGTGTTAGAGCGGTTTGTTGTAGAATTTAAACTAAATTTCACACAAAACCATAACCACTCCAACACATGTTTAAATTTCATACCGAACCACTTTAATACATATAGATTGAGGTGGATACATGATAGCAGAAAGAATCCATCTAAGATGTTAAAGTAGGGAAACAAAGGGGAATGATGCATGATGGCAGAAAGTATCCATCTGCTCGTACACCACAGTCCACGGTAATATTGTTCTAGATGTAATTAGTAGTCTTGTTTTTCCTTTGTTGGCATGCCCGATATAGGGCTCTTCTCCGTCGATGTCGTCCCTGGCATCCGGTTCGGTGCTCATGTTAGTGGCTGCTCTTGGGTGCAATTCCACCGCCTCGGGTGAGTTGGTTTGCGGTCTGCATCTGTTTTCACCGTTCTAGATATAGCCGCTCCACCATCCACCCTGCCACCGAACTTCGCCGCCGGTTGTTGCCTTGGTGTCCAGCGCACCCTCCTTCTGCCTGTTGCATCCTCAAGCAGTCGACATTAAACCTGTAAGGCCCCGTTCGTTGGGAGAAATTTAGAGGAATCTAGAGGAATTTGTGAGAGAAAAATACTGTTCCGGATAAAAAAAAGAAGCAGATCAAGCCGGATTTAAGGGCAAAGAAGCGGATCAAGCCGGGTTTAAGGACACGCGAACGGGGCCCGTTCGCGTGCCCTTAAACCCGGCTTGATTCGCTTCTTTTTTCATCTGGGACAGTATTTTTCTCACACAAATTCCTCCAGATTCATCTAGATTCCTCTAAATTCCTCAGGTTTATTTCAAAGGTCTTCAACGCCATCGCCCGGGTCATTGTTTATCAACCTGAGTGCCTTCCATTTTAAGTTATGTTCTCACTATCATATGCACTTCGCTTGCATCCCATCAAAAATCTTAGGACAAAGGTGATGGGCTACGCTAATGACTCTCAATCCCACCCTTACCACCACAGTGGAGGTCCAGCCAGCCAAACACCACCAGCGGTAATTCCTACGGCGCAAAGCTCGGTGACCTCGACATGGTCAACACTTTGGCAGCCTCGTGTTCTAAGATGGTGTTTAAACAGACTAAAGTTTTATTTGGATGCATGTGTATCCATTTTAATCCACATGTGTTGGAGTGGGTTGAAATGGAACTTAATTTAATTCTACTCCAATCCACTTCAACATATGTGGATTGAGATGAATGCATGTACATCTAAACAAGGCATAAATGGTTGTTTAGGTGAACAGTGATTATTGGTTGTATGATATTGCTTAGTATGCATGTATTTTACACCTTCTTCAAAGGTATTCTTGTACTTTTCCCTTTATTATAAATATATAATCGTATATGTTCTAGGTTTCTTTAAAAAAAACATGGTGCTACGACAACCTATGTAGCTGGGGCACTGAGATTAATGATTTTCCCTATACAAAGTTGGGACAATACAAGCCCAGTATTGCCACCTTTTATCATACTCCCTCCGTATTAAAAAATAAAGTCGTTTTGGATAAGGTTTAGGTTAAACATTGAAAATATAAATCATGAATAACTTTTAAGTTGTTGAGTTTGGAAATGTGAAAACCATATGAATAAATTTGTCTTGAAAAATACTTTCATAAAAATATGCATATATCACTTTTCGATAAATACTTTTATAGAAACAAGAAGTTAGAGACCGTGTCGCTGTCCAAAACAACTTTATTTTTTAGTGTGGAGGGAGTATACATGAGCTTGAAAGGTACTCCATCTAAGAAAGGATGCAATTCTAACATAGTGTTATGTTCCAGTATCTTAAGTTTGATCAATTATAGATAAAAATATTAATATTTATGATATCAAATAAATATTATTAGATTAATTATGAAATGCATTTTTATAATAAATTGATTTAGAGTCACAAATATGAATATCATTCGCTAAAAATTTGGTCAAACATGAATCACTTTAACTAGCATGCAATTTATAGTTGTATTCTTTTTTTTGACAAAGGGAATATGTATCCATAAGTGTGTGACAGACAGGTTGTGGCAAAACCACCCGAGATAGCACGCTTCCGAAGGCGCTCGTCTCCACTAGACGCTAAGCACCCCGAAAGTAAGCTATATCGGACGGTCCCGTCGAGCACACCCCAAGGGAGAACTCGAACAATCCACATTTTTCATCCAAGATCCAATAATGAGACCGAGTTTACAATACTTAGTCCATTTTATACAACAAGAGTTCTCGGAAATACATTATTACAATACTGAGTTCAGAGTGCGAAATTTAAACAGCGGAATTGAAATAAACATCTAACAATAAGATACAAGGATCCGTCTGTGCCCACTAGAAGAATCCTCCACACAATAGCCACCTCAAGCTGCACCTGCAACAGGGGTAAATAAACCCTGAGTACGCAATATACTCGTAAGACTTATCCGACTAGTGGGAATAATTTCCCGACTCTAAAGGATATGATAAGCTTTATGGTTTGCTGGATTTCCTTTTTGTTTGCGAAAAGTATTACTAGTAGTGAATTCTTATGTATGTGTTTTATTAGCAGTCATGATTAGTTCATTAGCTAACCATTCTATGTAAGCACATGTTCTAGTTTCAAGCAAGAGTTGAGCAATCAGATCCATTCACTCCCTTTTATCTTTCAGTTCCTACTACGGTGCTAGATCATAGACAAGTCGTACCGTATCATGCGGTGATTCGCGAACCAATATATCCCAGCTAGGTACCCCGAAACACACGTCCTGCTTGTACCCCAGGCACAAGCAAGACCAACCCACCACTCTCCTATCAAGGGGTCCAGGTCCCTGTCCAAACTTGGACTCCAAGCCCCCACTCCTGAGTCCCGGACTCAGTGCGTTGCTCACTACCGGATTCAAGAGCTTTGCCGAGTTCCAGGGGCACTCGGCAAAGCCCCAAAAACACTCGGCAAAGGGTTTGCCGAGTGTTGCACTCGGCAAACCCCTTATCGGCAAAAGCTAGTTTACTGAGTGTTTTTTGTCGCACACTTGGCAAAAGCATTGCCGAGTGCCCAAAAAACACTCGGCAAACTTTTTTTTCAAAAAATAAAAAATAAAAAAAGGAATGTCGACACCATCCACGCCTGACCAGCACCGCCGCCACCACCACCATCCACGCCGCCGCCACCATCCACGCCTATCGCAGCCACCCGCACCATGCTGCATCCGCCTCTGCCACCACGCCCCCGCCACCACGCCGCCTCTCTTGGCCAGGGGGCTGCAGCTCGCCCCGGGCCCGCGCCGCCATCCCCTCGGCCGCCTGGGGTGCGCCGCTGCCGGGTCCCCTCCCTAGATCTCATCGTTGGGGGAGGGAGGGGAGGGAGGGGAGGGGCCGAATCCACGGCCATCGGCGGGAAAGAATATGGGGAGGGAGGGGAGGGGCTGGATCCACGGCCGTCGAAAGAAGAAGGGGAGGGGCCGGATCTAGGGAAGAAGAAGGGGGAGGGAGGGAAGGGGCTGGATCCATGGCCGCCGGTGGGGAAGAAGAAGGGGAGGGAGGGGAGGGGCTGGATCCATGGTGGAAGAAGAAGGGGAGGGAGGGGAGGGGCCGGAGCCACGGTGAAAGAAGAAGGGGAGGGAGGGAAGGGGCCGGATCCGCAGCCGCCGACGGGGAAGAAGAAGGGGAGGGAGGTGAGGGGCCAGATCCATGGCCATCAGCGGGGAAGAAGAAGGGGAGGGAGGGGAGGGGCCAGATCCACGGCGAAAGAAGAAGGGGAGGGAGGGGAGGGGCCGGATCCACGGCTGCCGGAAGAAGAAGGGGAGGGAGGGGAGGGTCCGGCGTCGGCGGTGAAGAAGAAGGGGAGGGAGGGGGTGGGTGCGGGAGAAGGGTTGGGGCGGGTGCGGGGTGCTAGGGAAGGGAGGCCGGGGTGTAGGTGCGAGAGGAGTGGGGCTGGGGAGGGGAGGGGTGGGATTTTAGGGGTGGACGGTTTTTTTTCTATATTTTTTTTGCTTTGCTGAGGGTTGTGTGTGGACGCTCGGTGAACCAGCCTTTTTGCCGAGTGTTTTTCTGTGACACTCGGTAAACTCCCTATTTGTCGAGTGTTTTTTGTTTGACACTCGGCAAACTCCCCTATTTGCCGAGTGTTTTTTTTGTTGAGTGTTTTTAGTGTAGCACCTGGTAAAGAATTTGTTTGCCGAGTGCCCGAGGGAATACACTCAGCAAACATAAAAACACATGACAATTTTGAGGTTTCCGGTAGTGGCTTAGACCTCCATCATTCTCTCCTCCAATCAGTCGATCCAGAAAGAGCCAGAACCCATGAGAAGAGAGCAACGAGCCTTCTCACTCCCATAAGCAAGTATGTGCTCAAGATAATAAGTTTGTGACCTAACTAGAATCCACAGCAACGGACGGTCCTTAACCGACACGGATAGGGAAAACAGTGTAATCAAAGCTATGTCTCGTTGGCCACGGGACAACCTATTATACCCACCAATACCCATACCATATCCCTACCCGGTCTCCATTTCCTTTTACCATTTTATCATGAGAGTAATAATAATAACCACCTATTGTGAGTAACGACAGGTTACTCATGCTACCGATAGTATAAGCATAGTAGCTACTCGACCTATGCTAGTAGGACTCATAGGTAGGTTTATCTATGCATATAGTTTCAATATAAATCCTATAACATAAATACACCTCATACATATATATCTAGTGATTATTCAAAATAAAGATTATGCACCGGGGATTCTCTTGGGCAGGCGGGGTGTCAGCTAAGTCAGTCGGTGATGGCTCTGGGACCTCTTCCTGCACAAGGACCTCCTCCTTGTACTCCTTGATCACCTCCTCGTACTCCTGCTCTCCGGCGGCCATGAACTCCACCAACTCGTTCTCTACATGCATGCAACGATGATGCAACACTTAGTATTTTGGCAACAACAACTCTTAAAATAAGAATACACATGCTAAGCTACTAAGCTAGCTCTAATGACTAAGATACTAAGCTAATCATTATCTCTACCAAATAGATTCCAAGCTCACCCTACAAGTGCTTAATTTTTTTATAAACCAATATCATGCCATTATTCATTTAGCCTTAATGGATATTTAGCTACCATATTAAATAGTCTATTTTAGGGCTACAAAAATTATAGTGAGCACATAATAATACAATGAAGCTACTATAAAATTTCAGGGTTTTTACTATCACCAATCTACCACAAAAATTCCTACAATAATTAACTTAATAATATTGAGCACTCTCAAATAATTTAATAGCTCCTCGTATCAACCAGCACATATATGAACTAAATACACTAACAGATAGAGTACAATTTTCGGAACCTAACAAAATTTGTTTCATAATTTTTGGATATCTACATTATTTTATATTAATTACCAAAGTTCAGCTCAGAATTAAAATGAAAAGATATTTCTATTTCCACGAAAAAGATAAATCGATTTCAGCCCCCGCGTGCTGGCACTCTTGCAAAAACACCCTCGCGTTATTAGACGATAGCGCGAACACTACACGTACTATTTCTATAGACAACGACTTTACAACGGAGCCCTCATATCTTTTCACCTTCGCACCGGAGAGGTCCCCGGGACGCCCTGCGCTCGCCGACGTGGCGGGCGGTGGCACTAGGCGGTATGCCGGCCACCCGAGACCCTTGCAGACCTAGCTAGGCGACCGATGCTCACCTATGGGCCTACGTGCGACGATGGGTGGTGGTTGCACGAATGGGGTGAAGCACAGCGGACTCTCCCTAGTGGCAGTGACCTGCAGCGGTGGCAACCGCGTTCCGGTGAGCCACAACGTACAACAGATAATAGAGGTGACGGGTAAGCATCAGTGATGCACCACGATTCTACCCATGGCGGTGTCCTAGCCGAAGACGCCTTGAGCAAGCCTAGTCACGTGCGTATGACGAGCTCGACAGCGAACCACAGCGACATGGCCGTGTTAGCGGCGTGGAGGCGGCACTAGGGCTACGACTAGCATGCGCATGACAAAGAGGGGTTCTAGGCAAAGCTAGTGGTGCGGTCAATTCAACGCGAGATGGCGAGGTTGGAGCTAGCCACGATGAGGCGGGTTGGGCCTTAATGGCGCGGTGGTAGGAGCAAAGCTCCAAAATTAGAGCTTGGCCTGGCCGTTATCAAGGCGGGGTGGGGGCAGTCGGCAAGAGGGCGTAAAGGAGGAGATGTGGGCACGAGGAATTGATGAGAGGTGCTCACTCTCTGACTTGCCATGACCATGACCCAATGGCGGCGGAAAACAGAGGAAGAAAGAGAGAAATAGAGAGATGGGGCGTGGCAGGTGGGCTCAACTCGTCCTCACCTTGGCGGGATGCGAGTGGAGAGATCAGGAGACCCATGCATCGGCGCTAGCCGATAGGCGCGCGTGCCCGATCGGCGTGGCTCGCGTGGCCGCAATGTCATTAATGATAAGGTGATGGTGAGTCCAACCACGTGCGCGCGGCAGAGGAGACACGCACTGGGCCGGCAACAGCGTAGAGATGCAGTGGATAGATGTGGACGCGACGACGATGCGATGGTAGCGGCAGCGGCGTGGCATGAGGTGGGTCAGCAGCGTGGCGATTCAGCAGTGGCGGACGCGATGGTGAAGTGATAGCACCGGCAGTGGCTTCGTCATGGCGCGGCGGGGCCAGTGGCAGTCGAGCCATAGCTAGGCCAGAGGCTGCCATGGCCAGCCATGCACGGCAGCGCACGACCAGCGCAGCGACGCTAAAAGCCCGAACACGGTGATCGTAGCCACGCGGCCAACCAGCCCGGGACATGTGACGCGCACGAATTTTAAAGCGCTCAACACGACCAAACCGTTGCTATAGGAGCCAAACCAGCTGCACCATGCTCAAGGTGGCATATGAGACTACCAAATTGAGCTATAACACAACACCACCCTTTAACCCATTCTCTCACAATAAATTGCTAAATATAGCAATGTCTAGCTATTGGCAGACTTGAAAATTTCTAAGTTTTAGAGCTGGATTTGTTTTCAAGTTCCATTTCTAGACTATTAGAAATACCAGCTAGTAACGTTATTTTTCTACAATAAGTATTTCATTGTCATCTACAAAGTTTGCACTTTAAACTTTATTTAAGTGTCACATATATGTTCTATAGTATTTTTGTTCAATAAAAATTAGTTTCAAACCCTACTTGATATGCACGAACTATTGAATCAACTTTCGTTTAGCATTTTTATTGATCATTTTGAGTTATGAAAATTGATCTACACACTTTATCACATGCATTATCACAAAAACATGATGCTCCTAACATAGTTTAGCAAGTTGTTTAAGCGGTAACACCGAGGGTGTTACAGCTCTACCCCCCTTAAACAAAATCTCGTCCTGAGATTTTATGTGCCTAGCATGGGAAAAGAGATAAGAAATAAATTTTGATTTAAACAATTACCTCGGTGGACTAGAAAGAAGGTGGGGATAATGCTTCAAGATAAAGCTTTCTTGCTCCCACGTTGCTTCGTCCTCCGAGTGATTTTGCCACTGAACTTTATAAAACTTCACCACATTGTTTCTAGTCACTCTTTCTTTTTTCATCTAAGATCTTGATAGGATGCTCAATATAAGACAAGTCAGGTTGGAGAGTGAGTCCTTCAATTTCCACCACTCCCTTAGGAACCTGTAAACACTTCTTTAATTGGGAAATATGAAAGACATTATGTACTACTAATAAAATATCCGGGAGCTGGATACGGTAGGCAATAGAACCACATCGGGCCAAAATCTTGTAAGGTCAAACATAGCGAGGGGCTAGCTTTCCCCGAACACCAAAGCGATGCACCCCTCTCATGGGAGACACTTTGAGATACACATGATAACCAACTTCAAATTGCAAGGGCCTTCTTCGCTTGTCCGCATAAGTTTTCTGATGACTTTAAGCAGTCTTCAAATGACTTTGAATAACACTGACTTGCTCTCTTGCTTCTTTGATAAAATTAGGTCTGAAATAATCATGGTCTCCCACTTCAACCCAATTAAGTGGTGTTCTATATTTCTTGCCATATAAAGCCTCAAATGATGCCATTCGAATGTTTTCTTGATAACTATTGTTATAAGAAAACTCAGCTAGAGTCAAGCATTCATCCCACTTTTCTAGAAAAGAGATGATACAAGCCCTCAACATATCCTCAAGTACCTGATTGACTCTTTCTGTCTGACCGTCAGTTTGCGGATGATAGGCTGAACTTCTGAGGAGACTAGTACCAAGACATATCTGGAGTTGCTCCTAGAAACAAGAGACAAAGACTGACCCTCTATCAGAGACGATAGTAAGAGGAACTTCATGTAGGGTCACAACCCGATCAAAATACAACTTGGTATACTTCTTGGCTAAATACCTTGTATCCACCGGGAGAAAATGAGCAGACTTGGTAAGGTGATCCACAATGACCCAAATAGAGTCATACCCATTTGTCGTGCGGGGCAAACCCACAACAAAGTCCATGGAAATATCCTCCCATTTCCAAATAGGGATAGGCAAGGGTTGTAGAAATCCAGGCATACGCATATGGTCCGCCATAACCCTTCCACAAATGTCACATTCCGAGATGTATTTAGTAATGTTCTATTTCATATTTGGCCACCAATATAAGTGACACAAATCATGATACATCTTGTTACTTCCTGGATGAATGGTTAACATGGAATTGTGAGCTTCATCCAAAATTTTTCTCCTAAGCTCATTACTTGAGGGAACCACCTATCGGTTCTTGAACTTCACTACATCTTGATCATCAACACTAAAAAGAGGACCACGCCCTTTGGCAATTAACTTCTTGATACTCAGAATTTCTGAAACATCTTGCCTTTGTTCTATAATAAGTTGCTCAAGTAAATTAGAGACTAGAGCAATGTGAGCTAACACCTCAGAATGGTTGAGAGACAAGGAATCTTCTTCAACTTGATATGACTTCCGACTTAAGGCATCAACTACCATATTAGCTTTTCCAAGATGGTAATGAACCTCAAATTATAATCCTTGATTAGCTCCAGCCATCTCTGTTGCCTCATGTTCAGCTTGAACTGAGTGAAAATATATTTGAGGCTCTTGTGATCCTTAAAAATGTGTACTTTATTTCCCAACAAATAATGTCTCCAAATTTTTAGAGCGTGCACCACAGTAGCTAGCTCTAAATCACGGGTGGGATAATTCACCTCGTGCTTTTTCAGCTAGCATGAAGCATAAGCTATCACACGTCCATCCTGTATAAGCACACATCCCAATCCATTCCTTGAGGCATCACAATACACATCAAATGGCTTGTCAATATCTGGTTGGGCGAGAATAGGAGCAGAGGTAAGAAAATGCTTCAGAGCTTGGAAATCTTCTTCACAAGCCAGACTCCATACAAACTTGACATCTTTCTAGAGTAACTTGGTCATTGGTTGGGCTATTTTAGAGAAATCAGGGATAAAGCGCCAATAATAACCAGCAAGACCAATGAACTAACGGATTTGATGCACTAACTTTGGAGACTTCCAATTTAAAACATTTTGCACCTTGCTTGGGTCCACAGAGATACTCTCAGGTGTCAGAACATGTCCCAAAAACTGCACTCGATCTAACCAAAACTCACACTTGCTGAATTTGGCATACAACTTATGTTCCCTTAATCGAGTCAGTACTATCCGAAGATGTTGTGCATGCTCTTCTTTGTTCTTGGAGTATATCAAAATGTCATCAATGAACACCACTATAAACTTATCCAACTCTGGCATGAAGACTGAATTTATGAGATACATGAAGAATGCAGGAGCATTGGTGAGACCAAAGGACATGACTAGGTATTCATATAGCCCATACCTAGTAGAGAAAGTTGTCTTTGGTATATCTTATGGCTAGATCTTAATTTGATGATACCCAGAATGAAGATCAATCTTTGAAAACACTTTTGCACCAGCCAACTAATCGAACAAAGTATCAATACGAGGTAAGGGATACTTGTTCTTAATGGTTACTGCATTGAGAGGGCGATAATTCCATACACATCCGAAGAGTGTTGTCCTTCTTCTTCACAAAAATAGCTAGACAACCCCATGGTGAAGAACTATGACAGATAAAGCCCTTCTCCAATAATTCCTCTAACTGTTTCTTTATTTCTGCTAGTTCTTTAGGAGCCATGCGGTAAGAACGCCATGAAATAGGAGCTGTGCTAGGTTCTAACTCAATAGTAAACTCCACGTCCCTATCCGGTGGCAACCCGGGTATATCTTCAAGAAAGATATCCAGAAACTCATAGACCACAGGAATAGAAGCAAGATCAAGAGAAGCTTCAACATGAGCAACAACTGGTAAGGCTGGATCAGAGGGCATAAGAAGAGACATCCTATCCTCGGAAGAAGGAAGCTGTAACTCAACAACTCTCTGCTTAAGGTTCAAAACTATCCCATAAACTCGCAACCAGTTCATGCCTAGAATTGCATCTATGCCTTGCCCAGGCAACACCATGAACTAGAGGCGATAAGTGTGAGTGGCTAGCACTAATTTGATTGTGTCCGTCCGAGTATTAACGCACAACTGTGCACCCAGAGTACTGATTCTATAGGCAATAGGAATAGCCATAAGACATATATTGTGCCTCTTTGCAAACCACATGCTCATGAATGAATGTGACGCACTAGAATTAAACAACACATATGCTGGGTGGCAATCAATGGTAAACATACCATCCATCATAGGTTCATTTTGCAAAATGAAGTTGACTTGTCCAGAGCGGCTTGTGGGCACCTTCTTCTTGATAATTGTCCTCTTGAACAGATAGGAGTTGGCTGAAGGCTAGGAAGACTGCGCAGGCTGGTTCTGTGGACACTCCTGAGCATTGTGGCCCTCCTTGCCACACTTGAAACAAGCACTAGACTTGTTCAACTATCCCTGATGAGGCATAACCTACTGTTCCTAAGGCTGCTATTGCACCTGCTTAGTAGGTGCACGATACTGGGTGGAAGGTGCGTGGTGAGTCTACTGAGTCTGGCGAGACGGTTGTCCACCCGAAGAGTGATAGGACATCCTCCTAACAACCTGCACCTTTTGAGCCTGTGGGTGACTAGAAGATCTAGTGATCACCCACTTGTGCTTCCACTTCGCCTAAGAATCACGCTGAAGTCCCTCCATAGCAATGGCTGCATTCATCAAAGCACCAAAGTCTAATATCCCCCAGTGTATAGCTCCTTTTGCAAGATGCAAGAGAGGCCATTGTAGAAACAATCCTTCTTCTTCTCATCAGTGTCTACATGGGTCCCAGCATACTGTGCAAGATGGTTGAACTTGTTCACATAATCCATGATAGTCATACTCCCTTGCTTCAGATCTAGGAACTCAGTCAACTTCTGGTTTAGTAAACCAGCGGGAATATAGTACTCACAGAAAGCAGTGGTTAACTCCTGCCAAGTCACATGATGGTCCATAGGCTACATGGCGTTGAAAGTATCCCACCATGCACTGGCAGATCCTAGAAGCTACTGTGCAGCAAAGCGCACATTCTGCTCTTCAGTCATAGTGAGCAGCTGAAACTTCTGCCCTAGAATATGAAGCCAATGCTTCGCATCTAGAGGCTTAGCAGTTGGCATGAATGTGGGCGGGTGTGTCTTTAGGAAGTCCTAGTAGGAACAGAGCTCCACGGGAGCGTGGGCACCACCACCATTCCCGTCGTTGCCACCAGGGCCTCCACGGGCGAAGCCACCAATAGCCTGGGCAAGCATCTCCAAGGCACGGACTGACTCACGCCAAGCAGCTAGCATCTCCGCCATCATCTCCGCATGGGTCATCGGAGGTGGAGCCAGAAGTTGGGCCTCGTGGCTATCCCCATTGGTGTTGCCAATGTCCTCACTGCGGCCGTTATCACCCTGGTCTGCCCTAGCGCTAGTACTCCCCTGACCAGACCTCAGGTTCATCTATACACAGATAAGAACCAACCATTAGGAACAACCCTCTAGATTAGGAACAAGAGACTTAGAGAAATAATAAGACTTTTATTAAAGCATTCTTTTAGGTTATCCTATCAATTCATTAATCCAAATTATACGTGTGGGAGAAATTTAGTTTAAGCAAGATTCTCTTTTCATGATGCATGCATTAGCCTACCCATTCACTCAAGTAGGAATATAGCGACATTCACAAAAAATTTCGGCACATCGCACACACACTTTCTGCTTGTTAAACAATTCTTACGCAGCATAAGTTAGTGTACCTATAGAAAATTGATTAGATAAAACCAGTGCCGCTATCCTAGATAGACCATATTACTAGGACTTATACTTATTTACATAATTTTATCGCATCCTACTTTTCGTAAAACTTCTGTTGGTCAAATTTTAGGTTTTAAAAAGAGTTATAAAACTCATAGACTCATTATTGGCTCTGATACCACCTGTGGCAGAACCGCCTGAGATAGCACAATTCTGGAGGTGCTCGTCTTCTACTAGATGCTAAGCACCCCAAAAATAAGCTACATCGGACGGTCCCGTCAAGCACACCCCAAGAGAGAACTCGAATAATCCACATTTTTCATATAAGATCCAATAATGAGAATAAGTTTATAATACTTAGTCTATTTCATACAACAAGAGTTCTCGGAAATACATTATTATAATACCAAGTTCAGAGTGCAGAATTTAAACAGTGGAATTGAAATAAACATCTAACAATAAGATACAAGGATGCACCTGTGCCCACTAGAAGAATCCTCCACACAACAGCCACCTCAAGCTGCACCTGCAACAGGGGTAAATAAACCCTGAGTATACAATGTACTCGCAAGATTTACCCGACTAGTGGGAATAATTTCCCAACTCTAAAGGATATGATAAGCTTTATGGCTTGCTGGGTTTCCTTTTTGTTTGTGAAAAGCATTACTAGTAGTGAATTCTTATGTATGTGTTTTATTAGCAGTCATGATTAGTTCATTAGCTAACCATTCTATGTAAGCACATGTTCTAGTTTGAAGCAAGAGTTGAGCAATTAGATCCATTCACTTTCTTTCATCTTCCAGTTCTTACTACGGTGCTAGATCATAGACAAGTCGTAGCGTATCACACGATGATTTGTGAACCAATTTAACCCAGCTGGGTACCCTGAAACACATGCCTTGCTTGTACCCTAGGCACAAGCAAGACCAACCCACCACTCTCCTGTCGAGGGGTCTAGGTCCCTGTCTAAACTTGGACTCCAAGCCCCCACTCTTGAGTCTCGGACTCAGTGCGATGCTTAGACCTCCACCATTCCCGCCTCCAATCAGTCGGTTTGGAAAGAGCTAGAACCCACAACAAGAGAGCAATGAGCCTTCCCACTCTCATAAGCAAGTATATGCTCAGGATAATAAGTTTGTGACCTGACTAGAATCCACAGCAACGGACGGTCCTTAACCGACACGGACAGGGAAAGCAGTGTAACCAAGCTATGTCCCATTGGCCGCGGGACATGACCTATTACACCCACCAATACCCATACCATATTCCTGCCCGGTCTCCATTTCCTTTTACCATTTTATTATGAGAGTAATAATAATAACCACCTATGGTGAGTAACGGCAGGTTACTTATGCTACCGATAGTCCAACCATAGCAGCTATTCGACCTGTGCTAGTAGGACTTATAGGTAGGTTTATCTATGCATATAGTTTCAATATAAATCATATAACGTAAATGCACATCGTACATATATATCCAGTGATTATTCAAAATAAGGGTTATGTACCGGGGCTTCTCTTGGGCAGGCGGGGTGTCAGCTAAGTCAGTCGGTGATGGCTCTGGGACCTCCTCCTACACAAGGACCTCCTCCTCATACTCCTTAATCACCTCCTCGTACTCCTGGTCTTTGGCGATCATGAACTCCACCAACTCGTTCTCTACATGCATGCAACAATGATCCAATACTTAGTATTTTGGCAACAGCAACTCTTAAAATAAAAATACATATACTAAGCTACTAAGCTAGCTCTAATGACTAAGATACTAAGCTAATCATTATATCTACCAAATAGATTCCAAGCTCACCCTACAAGTGCTTAATTTTTTTTATAAAGCAATATCATGCCATTATTCATTTAGCCTTAATGGGTATTTAGCTACCATATTAAATAGTCTATTTTAGGGCTACAAAAATTACAGTGAGCACATAATAATACAATGAAGCTACTATAAAAATTTTAGGGTTTTTGCTATCACCAATCTACTACAAAAATTTCTACAATAATTAACTTAATAATATTGAGCACTCTTAAATGATTTAATAGCTCTTGGTATAAACCAGCACATATATGAACTAAATACACTAACAGATAGAGCACAATTTTAGGAACCTAACAAAATTTGTTTCATAATTTTTGGATGTCTATATTATTTTATATTAATTACCAAAGTTCAGCTCAGAATTAAAATGAAAAGATATTTCTATTTTTCACGAAAAAGATAAACCGATTTCGGCCCAACGCGGCCCACGTGTGGAGGCGGCTCACAGCGGGGAGCCCGCGCGCACTGGCACTTTTGCAAATATGCCCTCGTGTTATCAGACAATAGCGGAACACTACACGTACTATTTCTATAGACAACGACTTTGCAATGGAGCCCTCGTATCTTTTCACCTTCGCACTAGAGAGGTCCCTGAGACGCCCCGCGCTCGCCGGCGCAGCGGGCGGTGGCACTAGGCGGTACGCCAGCCACCTGAGACCCTTGCAGACCTAGCTAGGCGACCGATGCTCACCTATGGGCCTACACGCGATGATGGGCGGTGGTTGCACGAACGGGGGTGAAGCAAAGCGGGCTGTCCCCGACGACGGTGACCTGCAACAGCGACAACCACGTTCCGGTGAGCCACAGTGTACAACAAATAATAGAGGTGACGGGTAAGCATCAGTGATGCACCATGATCCTACCCATGGCGATGTCCTGGCTGGAGATGCCCTGAGCAAGGCTGGCCACGTGCGCGCGGCGAGCTCGACGGTGAACCGCAGCGACACGGCCATGTTAGCGGCGTGGAGGCAGCACTAGGGCTATGACTAGCATGCGCATAATGAAGAGGGGTTCTAGGCAAGGCTAGTGGTGCGCTCAATTCGATGCGAGATGGCGAGGTTGGAGCTGGCCACGATGAGGCGGGTTGGGCCTTAATGGCGCGGCGGCGGGAGCAAAGCTCCAAAATTGGAGCTTGGCCTAGCCATAATCAAGGTGGGGTGGGAGCAGTCGATAAGAGGACATAAAGGTAGAGATACAGGCACGAGGAATTGATGAGAGGTGCTCGCTCTCTGACTTACCGTGGTCATGACCCGATGGCGGTGGAAAACAGAGAAAGAAAGAGAGAAAGAGAGAGATAGGGCACGACAAGTGGACTTGGCTCGTCCTCGCCTTGGTGGGACGCGAGCAGCGAGATCGGGAGACCCACGCATCGGTGCTAGCTGACAGGTGCGCGCGCGCCCAACCGGCGTGGCCCGCGCGGCCATAGTGTCATTAATGATAAGGCAACGGTGAGCCTCACCACGTGCGCGCGGCAGAGGCGACACGCACTGGGCCGGCAACAACGTAGAGATGTAGCGGATAGACGCGGACGCGACGACGATGCGACGGCAGCGGTAGCGTCGCGGCGCGAGGCGGGTCAGCAGCGCGGCGAGGCAACAGTGGTGGACGCGACGATGAAGTGATAGCGTCGGCAGTGGCTTCGTCATGGCGCGGCGGGGCCAGCGACAGCCGAGCCATAGCCAGGCCAGAGACAGCCACGCCCGGCCGCGCGCGAATGCACGACCAACTCGGCGACGCTGAACGTCCGAGGGCGGTGATCACGGCCATGCGGCCAACCAGCCCGAGACATGTGATGCGTACAAATTTTAAAGCGCTCAACACGACCAAACGGTTGCTCCAGGAGTCAAACCGGCTTCACCATGCTCAAGATGGCAAATGAGACTACCAAATCGAGCTATAACACTAAACCACCCTTTAACCCATTCTCTTACAATAAATTGCTAAGCATAGCAATATCTAGCTGTTGGCAGACTTAAAAATTTCTAAGTTTTAGAGTTGGATTTGTTTTCAAGTTCCGTTTCTAGACTATTAGAAATACTAGCTAGTAACATTATTTTTCTACCGTAAGTATTTCATTGTTATCTACAAAGTTTGCACTTTAAACTTTATTTAAGTGTCACATACATGCTCTATAATATTTTTGTTCAATAAAAATTAGTTTCAAACCCTACTTGATATGCAAGAACTATCGAATTAACTTTCGTTTAGCATTTTTATTGATCATTTTGAGTTATAAAAATTGATCTACACAATTTATCACATGTATTATCATAAAAACATGATGCTCATGACATAGTTTAGAAAGTTGTTTAAGCGGTAACACCGAGGGTGTTACACAGGTAAGATTCCAATTCATTAGTAACAGGTACTATGCAAGTTTGATTTAATTTTTATACACGACAGTTACATATTTTTCTTCACCGCACAACGTTTTTTTCGGGTTAATTTTTTCCCACGGTTATTGTTGTTGTTAATATATTTTTTGGTTTAGCTAATGTATTTCTTTTATTTTTATCCATTGTAGCAATTTACTACCCCGGTGCCTAAAAGAATGCAACTATAGGTTACGTGCTAATTAAAATGATTAACGTTTGACAAGTTTCTAGTAAATAATATTCATATTTATGACTCCAAATCAATTTATTATGAAAATACATTTCGTAATTAATCTAATGATATTTATTTTATATTATAAATATCTATATTTTTTATCTATAATTAATCAAATTTTATATACTAAAATGTGACACTATTTTAGAATTACATTCTTTTGGGGACGGATGAAGTATATAATATGCCAACAAGAATAAATAATATTTTTTTGAAAGTTTTTTTTGTTCATTTATGAAATCTGTACTGATGTTAGTAAAGTAGCGTTGCTGAGGTCAGTAAAGCCTCCACGTCTGCAATCTGGAGGGATCAAATCAAACGCCATAAGCCCAAAACCCTGAGCAGTTGCAATTTCGCGCGCCCGGGAAAACGCGAGGCCTACTCAAATCTAACATCGAATTCGGGTCGGAGTCGTTAGCGCGTAATTGCGATAAAGTGACGCCAGCGCCCACCGCCATCGCAGCTCTTGGATCACGATCCCCTTCCCTCTTCTTCAATATAAGTTCATTGGCTTCTCTCCAATCGTCTTTCGATCCCGCGTCCGAGTTCAGATTCCCTCTCTCCCTGCTCTCCGCGCGTTCGAGTTCAAATTCGCTCTCTCACTGCTCTCCGCTCGTGTTTCCATCCCGTTTCTACGTGCCCAAATTGCACTCATTTTTTCTTCCTCAATCTCGAGTTCAGCATGTCTGCGGCGGCGGCGGTGGCGCTGATGGCCCGCAGGAGTCCGGCAGCGGACCAAGAACCGCGCACCGCTGACGCGAAAAAGCGACCGCGGTACAAAGGTTTCAGGAGCATCGAAGGAGAGGGCGCCGAGGGCGTCGTGAGCAGGGCGCGCGACCGCTGCAGCAGGAGGTCGCGCTGAAGTGGATAAGCGGCGATGGGCCCGACGGCCACGGCCCCCAAACCACCGCGTGCTCACCATGGAGGCCGGCTGCCTCCGCGCGTGCCGCGGCCACCCGTCGATCATCGGCATCGATGGCGTCGCCGCCGACCCCACACTACCGGAGACGATTTCTTTGCCGAGTGTCCCATCTTTGCCAAGTGTTTTTTATCGGGCACTCGGTAAAGAGGCTGTTTACCGAGTGCCAGAGATAAAGCACTCGCAAACAACTGACACTCGGTAAAGATGTGGTTTGTCGAGTGCCGAACACTCGGCAAACAATAACACTCTGTCTTTGCTGAGTGTTATTCTCCTGACACTTGGCAAAGGGCCGCCGCTGTTAATGACTGGCAGCCGCCGTTAACCCTTTGTCGAGTGTCTTCTTCTGACACTCGGTAAAGTGGTGATTTGTCGAGTGTTATTTTTTGACACTCGGCAAAACGGTGATTTGCCGAGTGTCATTATATAACACTCGGCAAACCATATTTTTTCACTTTTGACATCCAAACTTTTTCTGCAGTCCTCATAGAATACCTGATGCTCCATGTTCCAATGTGACATATTTCTCGGACTTTTTCTATATTTCTTTAATTTATTTCATTTAATTGAATTTTTTTGGATAATTCAAATTATAACTATTAGTCATTCAAATAATGAAAAAAATAAATGAAAAAATCATATTCATGTTTTTAGTATAATGTGAGGCCGTCTCCAGGATCATACTACCAATTTCGAACATCTTGTTCACGAAACATGACCACGAACTCGCGGTCGAGTTGTTTTTAAATTCTATAAAAAGCAAACGAAGTACGAAAATCATAAAACTTGTCAAGATGTCATGATATCATATGTGGAGGCTATGATAAAAATTTGAGAAGGTTTCAAGCAAGTTGTCACGTACGATGCTTGCAAACTGAAGAATCTCCGAAGAAGTTTTATGATTTCGTGAAGAGGCCGACAAGGTGGTAAGCATCGTACGTGACAACTTACGCGAAACATTCTCAAATTTTTATCAAAGCCTCCACATATGATATCATGACATCTTGACAAGTTTCATGATTTTCGGACTTCGTTTGCTTTTTATAGAATTAAAAAATAACTCGATCGCAAGTTCGTGGTCATGTTAACAAGATGTTCGAAATTGGTGGTCTGGTCCTGGATACGGCCTCACACTATACTAAATAACATGAATATCATTTTTCTATTCATTTTTTTCATTATTCGAATGACTAGCAGTTATAATTTAAATTATCCAAGAAAATTCAATTAAATAAAATAAATTAAAGAAATATAGAAAAAGTTCGAGAAATGTGCCACATTGGAACATGGAGTACCAGATATTATATGAGAACTGTATAAAAAGTTTGGAGGTCAAAAGTGAAAAAATATGGTTTGCTGAGTATCATAAAGTGACACTCGGCAAATCACCGCTTTGCCGAGTGCCAGGACGTATGGCACTCGGCAAAGAATTTTTTTAAAAATTTAAAAACCCCTCTTTGCCGAGCGCCAGTCCGCGGGCACTCGGCAAAGACTTTTTTTAAAAAAAAAACCTCTTTGTCGAGTGCCAGGACAGATGGCACTCGGCAAAGAATTAAAAAAATTAAAAAAAAACTTTGCCGACTGCTAGATCGGGGCACTCGGCAAAGCGAGGATTTAACCCCTCGGCCCAGCCGGCCCACACACACCGCACAGACGCGCCCGCGGCAGCGCCGCCATCGCCACCCGTGGCCACCCACGCCCGCGTCCACGGCCGCGCCGCCCGCGCCCCTGCCCGCGTTGTGCCGTCGGAGGAGGAGGAGAAAGAGAGGAGGAGGAGGAGAGGAGGAGAGGAGGAAGGAGGAAGAGGAGGATGAGGAAGAAGGAGGAAGGAGGAAGAAGGAGGAGGAGGAGGAGGAGGAGGCGCCCCTTCACCACCGCCACCCTATGACGCCTATTAGGTAGCCCTACCGTCGTCATCGTCGTAGTATCACTAGTAGTTGCGGTAGTAGTAGTAGTGGTAGAGTAGCAGTGGTGGTAGTCGTAGGAGTCATAGAAGTGGTTGTGACATTGTTATATATATGTGGTTGGATATAATCTTGTGCATGTCGGCCATCGTGCCGTTGATTTTCTTGCAGGTTTTGAAAACCTCACCGTGCAGGGGAGGTGCTGCCAAAATTTTGTATTGATAGTTTTATGTTTCTTTTTTTGCAGAGAAGAGCCCATCAGAGTGGAGCCGGAGTACCTCGGCGACCCTGATCGCCTTCCTCGCCACTGCGGGTCTGCCTGCACCGCGTCGCCTCGCCACTGCACCAACCCACCATGGCCCCGCTAGCCTGACTCCACCGCCACCCTAGGTATAACACCTCTTTCCGTATCATGGTCGTAGATCACGTAACCCAGTTAGGCGTCTCCCGTTCGAAAGAGATACAGTTGGAAATATGCAGATATTTTCATATCTAAAGCAGAATTGTCCACGTTTTTTGGACAGCCTGCGGATGCGTAGGTGGGGTTAGTTTCCATGGTCTGCTCCGATCCGAGATAGAGTTTCGGCATCATCTCCCTGTTGTTCTCTGGATACACACTCTCTCTGGCAGGACGTGTATTTGAAGAACAGCGGGGAGGTGCTTCCGAAATTCTGTCTCACATAGGAGTAGAGCATGGAAACTAACCTTATCTACGGATCTGCACGTGGGATTAGGACCTATCCTCACCTATTAGATAGTAGGAACGTCGTGTAGATGCAATTGATGTTTATATTACTCGCCGCTATATATGTTAGAGGATGGAGGACCATGAGTGGATGTACACGGGCTGCGCAAGTCAGGGTCAGGTCACCAATGAATGGATCAACAAGACCGATGCTTTCTTGGAATGAGCATTTGGCGTGGCTACTAAAGGAGCGAGTAAAATTTGCTGTCCCTGCAGCAAATGTGCAAACATGAAAAGAAAAACGAAGAAGGTCACGAGGGAACATCTTTGGAAGAATGGATTTACGGTAGACTATACCCGGTGGGTCTACCATGGTGAAGCCGATTGTATGAGAGAGGAGGTGGTGAGACCACGCGTCGAGGATTATGATGCTGATGTTGGGGTAGCGACATGTTAAATGACTATCACGAGGCACAGTTCGCTGAAGTATGTACGGAGGAGGAGCCAGAGGCAACCGCAATGGCATTCTACGACATGTTTGCCGCAGCATAGAAACCCCTTCACAGCCAGACAAAGGTTTCTCAACTGGATGCCATTGGACGCATAATGGCGTTAAAGTCCCAGTATAGCCTGAGTCGAGACGCCTTTGATGATATATTGACAGTTATTGGCAGCCTACTTCTAGAGGGTCACCTTCTGCCAAAGAGCATGCATGAGTCATAGAAACTCCTTCGTGCACTTAAGATGCGTATGAGCAGATACATGCTTGCCCAAAGGGGTGCGTTCTATTTAGGAAAGAATACATGGAAGCAAAGTACTATCCAAAGTGTAAATCCTCTAGGTTCCTAGAGATAGATTCTGGTGATGGCCAGAAGAGGCAGCTTGATATTCCCGTGATAATCCTACGGCACCTTCCATTTATACCGAGGATCCAACGGCTATACATGACCGAGGAATCCGCAAAACAGATGACATGTGTCGGTGTTTCAGACCGGGGGGTCCTCAACCAACCAATGAATTTGTTCTGCGTGCTCCCGATTCCAGATGGTGATGCAAAGAGACACAAGGTTTATACTGGTTTAGGTAATCGATGCCCTACGTCCAGTCTAAGAGATCGATCTTGTATTCCTTGCACCGAAGTGCTCGTAGTAGGGGGTTACAAGCTAGGTGAGAGAGGGAGCTAGTCCCAGGTCTCGGCAAGGTGTCGTGTGGGCCGCTTGAGACGTTGCTCTCAGGCGGCTGGGATGTGTGCGTGTGTTACAACGTGTTACCCAGTCTCCTTCCTCCCTCCTAAAATGGCCCAAGTCCTCTCCTTTTATAGCCCGAAGGGGGGGCAAGGATGGT
Organism: Miscanthus floridulus; assembly: GCF_019320115.1. Lineage (NCBI taxonomy): Eukaryota > Viridiplantae > Streptophyta > Magnoliopsida > Poales > Poaceae > Miscanthus > Miscanthus floridulus. The sequence continues at coordinate 57,454,622 of NC_089598.1, read as the reverse complement.
ACATGAGCTAACTATATGGTGTCATGTGAACAGAGGCGGCGTGTCTGGGCCCTGTAGCCTGTTCCTGTGGCGGCGTGGTCGTCGGAGTGGTCCGTCCTTGGAGCACTAGAGCAGCGTGGTCGTCCCATCCGATCCTATGCATCGCGGGAGCCCTAGGACTACCTCGGAGTGGGTGCGGCGGTGAACGTACAAGCCACTGTGGACAGACTATGTGCGAGGCCGAGACTTGGTCGGTGCCAAGGCTGTACCACAGTGGAGGGGTCTCGGCAGGCATGAACCCTAAGATAGCCGAGACCTTGGTGTACAGTGCCGAGGCCTCGAGTGGGCGGCTGATCGTGGGCACAGCGTTAAGACACAGTGGCTGGTAATCCCCGCCGTACCTTGGGTCCTGTCGGCCATTCTGTGGCGTTGAGCCATCGTCCGGCTGAGATTGCAGGAGTGGTTGAAGCATTAATGAGACATGATGCACTGTCTGGAGGGTCGGTCGAGGCGGGGGGCGATGGGCTGCGGATGAGCCAGGCTCACGCGAGACGGAGAATGAGGCCTCGTGCGAGATGGAGAATGAGGCCTCGCGCGAGGCGGAGATCGGACTCCTTGCCGAGGCATGCCGCGAGAGGCCTCGCGCGATATGGAGAATGCGCCCCCTGCCGAGGCCTCCTGTGGAGAGCCTCGCATGAGGCAGAGTTCATGTCAGGATGCCAAGATCTCCTGCTCGAGGCTCGAGGCGAGGAGGAGGAGGGCCCAGTGGGCTTGGTCGTGGCGAGTGAGGGGCCCATGGCTTGCCTTCTAGCTTTATTTCTTTTAGTGACCCTTTTGATTGTTCGCTCGGGGTACCCTGTTCTAAGGTACCCGACAGTAGCCCCTGAGCCTCCGGGGGAGTGCGTGCACTCTCCCTAAGGGTTTGCCTAGGCTTGGTTCGTACCCGCTCCCATAGGAATTGGGTTTTGTATCTTGGGGTTCCGGTGGGTGCGCGCGAGCGCACCCGCCGGGTGTAGCCCCTGAGGCCCTGGAGGAGTGGAGTTACTCCTCCAGGGGCTTTTTTATTTTTGTGTTGAACGAGTAGTTCTTATTGCATTTGTCAAGCCCATAAGCGCAAGTTCGGGTTGCGAGGGTCTCGGCGAGGCTGCAGGACAAAGCCCTCTAGCCTCCGCATGGAGCGAGAGGCTCGTTAGGGGCCCCCTGACTTTGGGTATGACCCTCACGCTTCCTTTTGTTCGGAAGGAGGGGTGGAATGTGCCAGGCTACCCTCGATGGGCGCGAGCGTGGACACTTTCGGTGAGCTGTTATCGGGTAGTTCGAGTGGAGGCCCAAGCCCCGTTTGCTAGGGGATGGCTAGCGGTCCAGAGACGCACTCCAAGAGTACCAGAGGGTTTCTCTAGTGGGTGCCGAGGCTGTTCGCTGGGCCTCGGTGGCTCAGTGCCTCCCTATGGTGGGATCCCATTCGGATACTTCCCTACCGGTCTTGGACATGACTTAGGACGCCCTGAGCGACTGTTTGCTCGGGCCTAGGCCATTCGTAGGCTCGCCCTGAAGTCATCCCTAACTCTGTTGCCCTGGGGCGGCTGTCGAAACCTCTTAGAGGCCCAGCCTTCGAACCCCTGGACCGTAACAGGCTCGGTGCCCTTTATCGTGTTTTATAATGAAACCTCTAGCATGGGCTTGGACCGTTTGTCTTGGTCTTCAGGTGCAAGAGGAGCCCTCGAGCCTCTGCCTGGACCAAGAGGGCGGTCGGGGGTCCCCTGATTTTTTCATCCAACCCTCACATGTCCTTTTCGTTCGGACGGAGGGTTTGTTTGTCGAGCCTATTCTGGTCTCGGTAAGGTTGCAGGAAGAGTCCCTAGCCTCTGCGCGGAGCGAGAGGGCCGTCGGGAGTTCCCCTGACTTTTTATACGCCCCTCGCGCGTGAGGGTTTGTTTGCGGAGGCCCCTTTTGGGCGTGAGCCTGAGAGTTGGGGTCTTGGCATATTTGCAAGAAGAGCCCCCTAGCCTCTGCACAGGGTGAGAGGGCCATCAGGAGCTCCCCTGTCTTTTTGTACGACCCTCACGCTTCCTTTTCGCTTGGAAGGAGGGTTTATTTTGCCGAGCCCCTTTGAGTGCGAGCTGGGGTCGCTGGGTCTCGGCAAGGTTGCAGGAAGAGCCCCCTAGCCTCTGCATAAAACAAGAAGGCTATCGGGGGTTCCCCTGACTTTTTGTGTGACCCTCACGCTTCCTTTTTGCTTGGAAGGAGGGGTGGAATGTGCCTCGCTACCCTCGGTGGGCACGAGCGGTGGCACTTCCAGTGAGCTGTTATCGGGTAGTCCGAGTGGAGGCCCAAACCCCGTTCGCTAGGGGATGGCTAGCGGTCTAGAGACACACTTCAAGAGTACTAGAGAATGTCTCTAGTGGGTGCCGAGGCCGTTCGCTGGGCCTTGGTGGCTCGGTGCCTCCCTACGGTGGGATCCCATTCGGAGACTTTCCTCCGGTCTCGGACACAACTTTGGGCGTCCCAAGCATTTCGCTTGCTTGGGCCTCGGCCCCGTATGGGCTCACCCATGGTCGTCCTTGACTCTGTTATCCTGGGGTGGCTGTCGAAACCCTTTGGGGCCCAGCCTTTGAACCCCTGGATCATAATAGGTTCAGAGCCCGGTTCCTTCATACGAAAGGAATAGGCCACAGGGAATATCTTCCCTATTGGCTCGGTACGGGTGGCGCGCCTTTTGAGGCGGTCTTATGGGGAGTTGAAATGACGCCTGCTGCCATAGTGTCCAAGCGTGGCATGATGGATGGGACGTAACTGTCCTCGCATTTAATGCGGGAGACGTGGGCGCGTGGGCCGGCGAAATCGGCTCGTGGTTAACCGCGCCGGATCAGGGGGAAAACCTCCCTGATTTCGTCGCCCGCTCGTTTCACCTCCTCCCTGCATAAATACCCGAAGAGTCTCGCCCCTCCTCATCTTACCTTGCCTGCATTAGCACCGCCCCCGTCGAGTCATCGCTAGAGCAGCGGGTGCTGGGAAGAAGAGGAGAGAAGAGCGAGCCTTGGGAGAAAGTGAGAAAAAAGCGAGAACGTGGGAGAGAGAGAAAAAACTCACCGCCACACCCGATTCCTCCGTCGCACCCATGGCCGGCGACATCGTTGTTGTCAAGGCAGACCCCTAGGACCCGTCGGACATCACCAAGGAGATGCTTCAGTCGCTTGTCGACGGTGGACTCCTTTGCCCAGTGACAGACCCTGCCAGGCCAGAGTGGATTGCTCCGTATGGCGAGCCGGAGCTGAGGCCTCGCGACGGCTACATCGTGAGCTTCGTCTCCTTCCACGAGCGCGGACTCGGCGTCCTGGCAGACCGGTTCATGCAGGCGCTCCCGCACTACTACGGCGTGGAGCTCCATAACTTCAATCCCAACTCCATCGCTCAGGCGGCTATCTTTGTTGCCGTCTGCGAGGGGTATTTGGGGATTGCTCCTCATTGGGAGTTGTGGCTCCACCTATTCCGGGCAGGGCACACTACCAAGCCGATAGGTACATCGGGTAAGAGGAAGGCGCCGAGGGCCGGTGGCTACACTCTCTAGGTGCGCCGGGACCGCCAGCACCTCTACATCCTGGCCCAGCTCGCGTCCTCCAACCGACGGTGGTACACGAGCTGGTTCTACCTCTGTAACGATGACGGAGGACTTCCCCCTTACACTAGGCGGATTGTGGGGAGCTACCCAAAAAGATGGAAGTGGGGCGTCCCGAAGGACGACCAGCCCAAGCTAGAGCCGCTCCTGGAGGGGCTGGCGAGGCTGCGGGGCCATGGCCTCACCGTGGCTGTGGTCATGGCCGCCTTCCACCGCCGGAGGGTGCTACCGCTGATGGCTCGGCGGTAGCGACTGTTTGAGATGAGGCCAGGTGAACCCATGGAGGGCATCCGGATGTCCTCCTCTGCCCTCTCCGACGAGGAAATTCTTCGTCGGGTGGGGGAGACAGTAGAGGCGAAGTTGAAGGGCGGCAACTTGACCCCCTTCATGATGCGACCGTCACGGGGGTTCCTATCGCTGGTAAGTCGTGTACCGCTGTAGCCTCTGAGTCTCCTCAGTCTCCCCTTACCCCTTGTTCCCTTATGCGCGTTTGTCGTTCCTTCAGGGGATGAGGGACATGTGCTCCTCTCCGCCGCCCGTTCCTGAGGATGCGGGGCGGCGGGCGATCAACCGCGCTCATGCCAATGCACAGAAGAAGCGAAAGGACGCCAAGGCGGCAAAGCGCACGAAGCACATCCTCGCGCGCGAGGAGTTGGATAAGCGCCACCGTCAACAACGGAAGGATGGTCTCCCGTTGGAGGAATCCCCGTCGACGTCGTTGTCGACGGAGGCCTCGGACGGGAACGACAAGGGCGAGGGAGGGTGAGGTTCCCTGGACCACCTTCCTGACGTCGTGGAGGTGGCACCCGGGGCGTCGGCAAGCAGCCCGGCACCCTCGGGAGGGGGAGGAGAAGCGGACCCGGGGCCAGCGGTTGCCCGCTCTGGGGCCGAGGCCGACACGCCCGAGGCACGGGCGTTAGGCAAATGCGCCGTCAGCCCAGTAGGCTCGGCGGCCGTGGTGGAGCAGGTGGCGGTGGAGGCGACGCCACCGCCCCTGCAGAGGACCGAAAGGGCACCGGGGTTCGCTGAAGACCGACCGGCGCCGATGGATACAAAGGCGACGCCTCTGCCGCCGCCTCCACCGCTGCGGATGAGGTTTGCTGTGGTGAAGCGGTTGCCGCCCCATTCAAGGCAAGTGTGTTCTTGGCTGGGTCATAGTGCCTTTCGTTTGCTTTTTTGGTCTCGCGCTGACCCTGTAGGTTAATTTTCCTTAGTCGGAAGTGGCCTACGGACGACCTTCCCTTGACGCCCCTTAAGGCGCTTAAGGCGAGCCCCGGCTCCTCCGCCCACTGGGTGGTGGAGGCACAAGCCGCCATCCACCGTGGCGCGGCGTCGGCAAGGGTCAACCTGAAAGAACCGACTGCCCAAGGAGGGGCTACCGAGGCGGCCCCTACACAGACAAGGGAGGGGGCGCTTCCGTCCCATGGGGGCGAGGCTCCCGAGTCAGATGGGGCCAGTGTGCCCTTGGTTGCCGAGGCCCCTGGGGTCTCCGAGGTTGAGGCAATGGAGGACAGGCCGCTCGAGACTACCGAGACCACAGTGGCCGCGGGCGGTGTTTTTGCATCCTCCGAGGCCACGATGGCGGAGGCTAGAGCCCCCGAGACCGTCAAGGCCATCATAATGGCGGTGGGGCCGTCCGTCCAGGGGGCAGAGATGAAGGCGGCGGAGGCCTCGGTGGCGCCCTTGGCTCAGGGGCCGCCGTTATTACGAGAGAGCGCCCGGGAGGCGGAGGTCTATCCGATCTCCTCCGATGATACTTCTCGGGCACTAGAGGCGGTCGACACCGAGGATGCTGGTGCCATGGAACAGCCGGCACTGATCTTGGATGAGGGAAGCTCGGCCCTCGTGTGGGCGCGACCCGAGCCTTGTGGGTGGGATCACCCACGGGTACTGTGGCGGAGCCGAGACGACCCTGAGGGGGAGCCTCTATTCGCACTCAAGGATGCAGCCGAGGGTGAGCGCTGGGCCAATTCGAGCAATACCGCTAGCTGGCAGAGCGGTCACTGCGGATGGCCTTGTCCGTGGTGGCCGATGAACTGCCCGGAGTCGCCTAGGTTCACGTTTTCCTTTCTCGCGTGACGTCGTTCTTTTCTCAGTTTTGTCGCAATCGACGACCTCTGTTCTATTTCCTCAGGAGCTTGAGACCCGGTCCCTCGGGAAGTCGGTCTTTCTTCGGTGGGAGAGGGGCATCTAGGACCAGCTTCAGTGGTAGAAGGGCCTTCTTGCCGACGCTAACGAGCTTCTATCGGCGCGAAGCACGGAGGTGGAGGACCTCTGCCTTCGCTGTGTCGACGTGAAGGTCGAGGCGGCCACGGCCCAGACGCAGCTTGCCCCTTTGGCGGTGTGGGTCAAGGAGCTAGAGGAGGAGCTTACCTACGCGGTCAGCGATTGGGATGCCTTCAGGTCCCGGGCCGAAGAAGCGACGGCCTCGGGCAAGGCCCTCGCCGGGCAGTTGGGGGTAGAGGAGAGTGCGCACTGGCTGACAAAAGGCACTCTAAACGAGGCCCTTACTACGGTTGAGGCCTCGGAAATCGAGGCTGTGGTTTTGAAGGGGACGGTCGAGGGTGAGTTCCAGTCCCCTTGTTTTGTTTCCTTTTCCTTATGTTCGCTCCCTGACTTCCTTGTATGACATAGAGCTAGGAAGTGAAGCTTCCAAGGCGGCCGAGGCCTCTCGGGTCGAGGCCCAGCGATTGAAGGAGAAGGCTGAGGCCTGTTAGGCCGAGGCCTGACGCTGGGAGTAGAGGGCCAAGGGTGAGTTCCGTGGGCTTCCGTCCCTAACTTAGGTTGTTCTTTCTCTCGCTCGACCTCATTCCATTTTCCGCGGTGTAGAGTCAGAGGCGGAGATCATTTGGGCCGCCGAGGCTTCTAGCGCGGTGTAGACGGTGCTCAAGACCGAGATCGAGGAGCACGAGGCGCTAAAACATGCTGCCCTTTCTGCCTGCGAGGCCTTGGAGGTCGAAGGGGTTCAGTCAGGCAGCTCCCTTGGGAGCCGCTTGACTGCGCTGAGCAGCTAGATGCGCGAGCGGCTCCGAGGGGCGCTGCACATGGGTGTCAAGCGGGCGTCGGCCGTCATCTCCTCTCACTACCTTAGCGTCGACCTCTCGGCCACCAGTGATGGCTATGTTCTGCCTGATGAGGAGGAGGAGGCCGACGCGGCGATCACGAAGCTGATGGAGGCGGCGGAAGGCCTTGGCACGGCGCTGGCGACGCTCTTCGAAGAGGAGGTGGTTCCTCCCCTACCATCTGCCGGTGCTGAAGGCCCTGAGCCTTGATCTGGGCCCGGGGGCTATGTAAAAATAGAATAGGGGTTATTTTTTGTATCGTAACGCTTGTGGCCGTCGAGGCCTTTATTTTTGAAGTATTTGTATTTCTTAGTTGTTTTTCTTATGTTTCCGAGCCTCTGCCCTCTGTTGCTCCTGATTGGATTTCATTTGCAAAACACCCCCTTGGGGCCTAAGCCGTCCCTTGAGCAAGAGGTAGTGAGGGAGTGCCATAGCCCGGGGGCATAGGCCGTCTTGCGACTCTACCGGCCTCTCGCTTAAGAAATAGACCTTGGTCCAAGGAGTTTTTACAACTGATTCATCAGAGCCTGCTAGGGACTTGGCGTAGGAATTTTTGCGAAAAACAACTGAAGAATGGTGCGTGGGACCTAGGGGGTCCCCTATCTAGCCCCCGAGGGAGGCTTGGTTCTGCCAAGGCAGAACCAAGTCTCCCTTGCCGTGTTACTGTATTGCCGAGGCCTACGATGGGCTCGGGGGGTTTCTCGAAAAACTAGACCAACTAAAGAACGCTTTTTAATTGCATTTCGAGAAATGACATATACAATGCTTGGAAATTTAGGGATAAAAGCGACGTAGCTATTCTATGTTCCAAGCGTTGGTGAAGATTTCACCCTTCTCATTGGCCAGCTTGTAGGTCCTGGGCTTCAGCACTTGGGCGATGATGTACGGTCCTTCCCATGGTGGGGTCAGCTTGTGGTGACCCTTGTTGCTCTATGCTAGCATGGTGCAATCCTCGAGAGCGTGCTTGACCGGGCCCTGGTGGTAAGGGCAGGGTTTCTTGAGCATGTCATCGAAGGGCCTAGGGCCTTTGAAGCCTCGGGGGTTCTTGCGTTCTGCGGCCATGACCAGATCAGCCTCCAGGACCTCCTGCTTCCCCAGGCGCCCCTTTTTCTTTCTCTTGGGGAGGTGGGAGGCTGAGGCCTCGGGGGCCTCATCCCTCCGCTTACCCTTGGTGTTGGTGTCGGGGAAGATGGCTCCAACAGCATCTTCACCCGTGGTGAAGCTGGTGGCGATGTCGAGGAGCACGGCGGTAGAGCGTGGTATGTTCCGACCTAACTCTCGAACCAAGTCCCGACAAGTGGTGCCAGAGAGGAAAGCCTGGACGATCTCCAAGTCACCGACGCTGGGCAACTCGGTGCACTGTTTGGAGAAGCGCCGGATGAAGTCTTGGAGAGACTCGTTCGGCTTCTAGCGATAGCTCTTAAGATCCTAGGAGTTCCTAGGGCGCACGTATGTGCCCTAGAAGTTCTCGACAAAGATCCTAACCAAGTCGCGCCAGTCGTGGATTTGCGAGGGAGGAAGGTGCTCGAGCCAGGCTTGCGCTGAGTCTGACAAGAGCAAGGGGAGGTTGCGGATGATGAGCAGGTCATCGTCCATGCCACCTAGTTGGCAGGCCAGGCGGTAATCGGCAAGCCAGAGTTCAGGGTTGGTCTCGCCGCTATACTTCGTGAGATTGGCTGGTTGCCAGAACCGGGTGGGGAAAAGAGCAGCGCGGATGGCCCTGCTGAAGACCCAGGGGCCTGGCGGTTCAGGGGAAGGACTACGGTCCTCCCCGCTATCGTAGCGACCGCCTTGGTGTGGGTGGTAGCCTCGAGCGGGCCCCTCGTTGTCGTGGCGTCGTCGCCTACTAACCACCTCATGGTCTCCCTATACTTCGCGTCGATTGCCGAGGCGGTCCAGAAGCACAGGGACCCTGTGGGCTATCAGTGCTCGGTCGGGCTCGGGACGAGCCGAGGCTTCCCGGTCCTGCCGAGGCGGTGCCGTGGGTAGGTTTGAGGCGCCCCCGTGTCATCGGGAGGCGGAACTCTTGGCCTGCTGAACCGCGGCGGTCTCTAGGAGATCCTGGAGCTCGCTGCGGACCCATCGCCCCTCCATGGTAGAAGGCTCAGGCATTGCGCAGACCAGCATTGCCACAGCCACGATGTTCTGGCTAACGCGATTGAAGACTGGGGGTTGCTCACTCCCTTTGTCGTCATGGATGCGGTGATGCACATCGCGGGCCCTCCATCGGGCTCCCCTGCCTTCGCTGCGACCTCGCTGTTCCTGTTCGAGAGAGTCTCGAAGTTGCTGCAAAAGGAGTTGGTCTTGTTCGACCTTGGCCTGGAGCTCACAGAGCTGTTCTAGGTCTGGGCGCTGAGGTCGCTCAAGAGCGACGTTCTCATTTCATGCGGCTGGCAGGACGGCGCGTGGAGGTGTGGTGGCACCCGTACCTGGGTGAAGTGGGGAACGGCTACCTACCCCCTCGTCCTCTTCGCCCGCCCTCGGCATCCCAAGCCCGACATGAAAACACTCACGAGTGGGGTCGTAAGTGCCTTCGTCATCGGAGTTAGAGTAGCCGAAGCAGTAGTCGCTTGCGGCCAAGAACTGGCGCAAAGCCCTAGGGTCGTGGAGTCCAGAGAAATCCACTCCGGGCCATGCCCCATCCTCATCCGAGGAGTCGGCGTGGGTGCTCAGGTCGAGAGCGAAGCGCTGGCGGTGTTCCGAGGGATGCTCATGAGCGGCGGTGTAAGCGTAGGCGTAAGGGGCGGTGGCATTTCTCAACCCAAAGGGGTATGGGGATGGTGCCGTCACCAGATTCTGCTCCGCTGGGGTCGGTTCTTCAGGGAGTGGTGGAGCGGAGCTTGATGACTGGGCATCGCCGCGTGCCACCAGCGATTTTCCTTTATCCAAGCTCAGGCTAGACAGGTCCCCAGCCAAGGACCCTGTGCCAACAGCTGGTAGTAGGATATCGGCGGGGGGTGGCGTGCCGCCCCGGATTCGCGTAGCGTCGGGGTGGCCTTGCTCGTGTCGTGCCTGGCGAGCGCGGCGAGAGCGGCCACCCGGGCGCCGCCTGTGCCTAGGCTGCTGGATCGTAACTTCATTGTCGAACAGTGGGGCTCGAGGAGTGAGGAGTACCATGTCATACTCATGCCCTAGAGACATGAACTCTAGGCTCCCGAACCAAACTACGGTGCCGAGACACAATGGTCGTATAGGGTCTGCCATCCGGAACCTGCTGGGATGACGAAAATGACACGCAGCGGCCCCTACCTGGCGCACCAACTATCGGTGTTTCGGACCAGGGGGTCCTCAACCAACCAGTGAATTTGTTCTATGTGCTCCTGATTCCGGATGGTGATGCAAAGAGACACAAGGTTTATACTGGTTCAGGCAATCGATGCCCTACGTCCAGTCTGAGAGATCAATCTTGTATTCCTTGCACCAAAGTGCTCGTAGTAGGGGGTTACAAGCTAGGTGAGAGAGGGAGCTAGTCCCAGGTCTCGGCAAGGTGTCGTGTGGGCCGCTTGAGACGTTGCTCTCAGGCGGCTAGGATGTGTGCGTGTGTTACAATGTGTTACCCGGTCTCCTTCCTCCCTCCTAAAACGGCCCAAGTCCTCTCCTTTTATAGCCTGAAGGGGGGGCAAGGACGGTACATGAGCTAACTATATGGTGTCGTGTGAACAGAGGCGGCGTGTCCAGGCCCTATAGCCTGTTCCTGTGGCGGTGTGGTCGTCGGAGTGGTCCATCCTTGGAGCACTGGAGCGGCGTGGTCGTCCCATCCGATCCTGTGCATCGCGGGAGCCCCGAGACTGCCTCGGAGTGGGTGCGGCAGTGAACGTACAAGCCACTATGGACAGACTATGTGCGAGGCCGAGACTTGGTTGGTGCCAAGGCTATACCGCAGTGGAGGGGTCTCGATAGGCACGAACCCCAAGATAGCTGAGACCTTGGTGTACAGTGCCGAGGCCTCGAGTGGGCGGCTGATCATGGACACAGCGTTAAGACACAGTGGCCGGTAATCCCTACCGTACCCTATCCTAGCCGGTATGGCACTAATTGTGGACACAGCGTTAGGACACAGTGGCTGGTAATCCCCGCCATGCCCTGTCCTAGCCGGTATGGCGCTGATGCGACCTCGGGTCCCGTCGGCCATTCTATGGCGTTGAGCCATCGTCCGGCTGAGATTGTGGCCTGTCTGGAGGGTCGGTCGAAGCGGGGGGCGACGGGCTGCGGATGAGCCAGGCTCGCGCGAGATGGAGAATGAGGCCTCGCGCGAGACGGAGAATGAGGCCTCGCACGAGGCTGAGATCGGACTCCTTGCCGAGGCATGCCGCGAGAGGCCTCGCGCGATACGGAGAATGCGCCCCCTGCCGAGGCCTCCCGTGGAGAGCCTCGCGCGAGGCAGAGTTCATGTTAGGATGCCAAGACCTCCTGCTTGAGGCTCGAGGCGAGGAGGAGGAGGGCCCAGTGGGCTCGGTCGTGGCGAGTGAGGGGCCCATGGCTTACCTTCTAGCTTTATTTCTTTTAGCGACCCTTTTGATTGTTCGCTTGGGGTACCCCGTTCTAAGGTTCCCGACAACATGGCACAAAAATGGCAAATGATACAATCCTGATAGGATGGTACATGCATCCAATGGTGAAGCATGGACCCACTTTGATGGCATTCATCATGAGAAAGATAAAGAGGCTCGTAATATACGTGTTGCGCTGGCAACAGATGGGTTCAATCCTTATGGAATGATGGCTGCCCCATACACATGTTGGCCCATGTTCATTATCCCCCTCAATCTCCCCCCGGCGTATGCTTTAAACCACAGAACATATTCTTGTCGTTGATAATTCCTGGACACCCGGTGAATAATATTAGTGTGTTCATGGAGCCTGTGATTGATGAATTGGTCTGTGCTTGGGAGAAAGGGGTATGTCTGTGCTTGGGAGGAAGGGGTATGGACATATGACCGAGCTACAAAGTAAAACTTCAAAATGCATGTTTGGTACCACTACTCCCTGCATGACTTCCTGGCATATGAGATATTCTGCGCCTGGTGTGTTCACGGAAAGTTCCCATTCCCAGTATGCAAGGAAGGTCTAAGGTTCATTTGGTTGCAGAAGGGTGGCAAGTATTCATCGTTCGACAAACATCGGCAATTCCTCCCTCTTGACCATATATTTAGACGAGACATCAAGAACTTTACGAAAGGTATTGTAGTGACAGACCCTACACCACCGATAATGACTGGTGCCGTGGTTCGTGAACAGATAGATGGTCTCGTGGTCAATCTAGAAGGTGGTTTTGTGGGATATGGAGAGCAACATATGTGGACTCATAAATCAGGCTTGACTCGGCTCCCCTATTTTGATGACCTTCTCCTTCCACACAACATTGATGTAATGCATACTAAAAATAATGTCGCCGAGGCACTTTGGGCAACAATCATGGACATTCCTGATAAGTCAAAGGACAACGTTAAAGCTAGAGTGGATCTGGCAATGTTATGCGATAGACCAAACCAACATATGAAGCCTCCTAGTCGCAGCAAGACATGGAGAAGGCCTAAGGCCGATTTTGTCTTGAGCAAGCCCCAAAGGAGGGAAGTACTAGAATGGATCCAGACGTTAATGTTCCCTGATGGGTATACAGCTAATCTGAGAAGGGGAGTGAACTTATCTACTATACGAGTCTTAGGGATGAAGAGTCATGACTACCACATATGGATTGAGCGGCTTCTTCCGACGATGGTTCGAGGCTATGTCCCTAGGCATGTCTGGCTAGTGTTGATAGAGTTGAGCTATTTCTTTCACCAGCTTTGTGCCAAGGAGTTATCTCGGATCGTGATTGCTGACTTGGAAAGAATGGCACCTGTGTTGCTCTTTAAGTTGGAGAAGATCTTTCCACCCGGCTTCTTCAATCTGATGCAGCATTTGATTTTGCACCTCCCATATGAGGCACGAATGGGGAGACCCGTGCAGGTTTGTTGATGCTATCCAATCGAGAGATGTCTAAAGGTTCTTCGAAAGAAATGTAGAAATAAATGCAAAATTGAGGCTTTCATTGAAGAGGCATACATTCTGGAGGAGGTGGCGAACTTCACAATAACATACTATGGTGATAACCTCCCTAGCGTGCATAATCCACCCCCTCGTTACAATGCTGGCGAAAATGAATCGAACCTCAGTCTTTTCTGAGGGCAACTCGAAAGCACAAGTGCATCGACCCCTAAGACCTTGAATCATGAAAAGTGGCGCCATATCATGTTATACGTGTTGACCAACCTTGACGAAGTGGCGCCGTACATGCAGTAAGTTCTCAACAAACTTGTTAAATACGCCGTCACTATTCTGCATCTAACCTCCTTATTTCTCGTTGGTACAGGGAATTTCTTCATGAATTCTGGCGTCAATTAAGGGATCCTACCCCGCAGCATGTAGATACCCTTCTTAGATAGGGTGCGGGAAATGGAATGCCCGATTTCATTTCTTGGTTCAAACGGAAGGTACCGTCCAATTTAGCTCGTACTTAGTTTGACATTCCAAGTTACTCGTATGTGCGAATAATATAACGATGTATTCTGCTTAAGCTTGTAGGGCTAGAGGGATGCGTCTATGCGTGCCGAGTTGAGACAGGTTGCCGATGGCTTTGCCTATAGGGTCAGGTCATTTTCTGGTTATGATGTGAATGGATATCGCTTTCGCACAACAAACTATGAGCAGAGTCAGCCCAATCGAAGAACCATAAGTTCCGGAGTTTTTACGCCCGGCGTTGATGAGGTCGAGTATTATGGAAGAATTGAAGAAATATACGAACTCAAGTTTCATGGTTCCAAACCTTTTAATCCTGTCATATTCAAATGCCATTGGTTTGATCCTGAAGTAACGAGGCGGGCATATTCTAATCTTGGGCTAGTTAAAATTCGATAGGATTCCGTCTTACCAGGAGACGATGTCTATATTGTGGCCCAACAGACCACACAAGTTTATTATCTCCCATATGCGTGTCAAACCAAAAGTCATCTTAAGGGTTGGGATATTGTGCACATGGTATCGCCACATGGTAAAGTGCCTGTCCCAAACGATGAAGATTACAACTTAGACCCAAACACATATGACGGAGAATTCTTTCAAAAAGAGGGACTAGAAGAGAGGTTTGAGATAGACTTAACCGAAGCGATCGGAATGAAAGTAGATAATGAAACGGTTATTGAAGAGGATGTCGGAGATGAGATGCAAAATGTGAAGAACTTACAAATACTTGAACGATTACATTTAGACAATGACAATGACAACATTGCTCGTTCGGATAGTATTGATTATTTCGACATGATTGATAGTGATGATGAGACTTATGATCCAGCTAATCCCGACCATGAAGATTATTTCTAATCCATATAATACTATGCTATTTTGTAATTACGTTTTGTTTATTTTGCATCTCTTTCTAAGTACTTCTTGTTTATCTGTGCATATTGGTTTACTCTTTTTAATTGTAGGTAATTGAACAAAGGTGGTGGGCGGTGGGATGAGGAAGCTAGGTGATGATACTTATGGTTGTTAATGGTACTTCTATTTGCAATTGTGATTGTAGATGATGAAGCACTTAGATTACTTGTGAACTTATTTGTGATGTACTGTGAGACATGTGATGTTTGTGATATATATGTGGTGTTGAATATCTATGTTGTTGATGATATATATGTGATGTTGGTTATATATATCTTTTGTTTGTTTGGATGAAATATAAAAAATAAATAAAAAATATTGTTTTCAGTCACTTTACCGAGTGCAATGGCCATGACACTCGGTAAAGTGACGACCTGGGAACATGCTTTGCCGAGTGCACAGGTCATTGCACTCGGCAAAGATCACAGATTTACCGAGTGCCACGGGCCAGACACTCGGCAAAGGTCGCCTGTTTGCCGAGTGTCTTGCCGGTGGCACTCGGCAAAGTGGTCACCTTTGCCGAGTGTTTGAGTCAACGACGCTCGGCAAAGAGGAGAGCTTTACCGAGTGCTTGACCTTGACACTCGGCAAAGCCGCCGTCACGGTGACGCTCGCCGTCACGGCGACTTTTCTTTACCGAGTGTCAGATTAGCATTCGGCAAAAGCTTTGTCGAGTGTCCGATAAAGTACACTCGAAAAAGAGATCTTTGCCGATCAACTGTTTACCAAGCGTCTTTTACCAAGTGTAACACTCGACAACCCTTGCCAAGTGTAAAAAAAGCCGCCTCCGGTAGTGCCAAGACCGGAGACGTGCATCTCGTCTTGGAGTTGATCCAGGCGGGCTGAGCCTCCGTGACTCCGACTACATGTGGAGGACGCCGTCGGAGGACACGATCCGCGAGATGATGAGGCAGCTTATCGGCGCTGCGAAAGGTACACGGTCTTGGGTTCTTGGCTTTATCCATAGAGATATCAAATCTGAGAATATCCTTGTCTGCCCTCTGGGCGAGCTTAAAGTGTGCGACTTCTGGTCGGTGACGCGGAAGAAGCTGTCAGCACCGGCTCTACTTCATCGCCAAGGGACAAGCCTGATGAAGACCGTCACCACGACGACAGGACAGCCAAGAGGAAGAGGCTGGTGATGGGCCGCGTCGTGGCGCACGGGACCGCAAGCCCAGTAAGTAGGTGCACGGGCCAGAATGGGCGTAACAACATCAGCGGGCAAGGATGCCGTAGGCTACTAGTATAAGTAGCAGTAGAGAAGGGGAACGGGATTTTATCAAAAACATTATGAACAACTTGTAAACAAGCACTCCTATGCTATTCGATTCATAACTCAACCTTCCCCAATTCTGTGCTTGTTCTTACTCAGATTCTGATCTGATTGATTCCAATCCACTGCTCCTACCACTCTGCTTACAGAAGCCCGATGGGAAGCCGCATCAGGCCTACCCCGTCGGGAGCTGCTCGACGGCAATTGGTACTACGGCCCGGCTATCGACATGTGGGGGCTCGGGTGCGTTATGGCGGAGCTTCTCAGTGGTGAGAGACTGTTCCAGGCAGAGAGCGAGTACGAGATGACTGCCGAAATGTCCGAGTTGCGAGACAGGATGACCTCTGCTGCGGGAAAGCCCGAGCCGGAGTGCTTGAAAGATCTGTCGGAGGATGGGCGTGATGTGCTCACAGGCCTGCTGGCCTTCTGCCCGGAAAAGAGGTTGACCGCGGCGGAAGCGCTTGAGCACCGGTGGTTCAACAACTTCAAGGCAGCCTTGGATTGATGATTTTGCTTAGTTTTTAGATGGCTAGTAGCTGATTCTTTATCTTTTATGACAGTATTAAATAAAATTAAGTACATCTGCTGTTTGAGTTACAGGTCTGAATCATCTACATGGTGTTGTGTCTCCTTTTGATCCACAGGGATGGCGAGTATGATTTTCAATAGGCATGGGTCACGGAGAAGCAGATGTGATGTGATTGAGCCTCGTCCTGTTTGCTACTAGTTACTACAGAGCTGGAGCTAATGTCATAGTGTGCTTTGACTGATGGGAAGCGTCGTGGCACTCTCGCTGCCCCAGTCAAGCAAACAGGTATACATGTTACTTCTGCTAGTTAGGCCATGTTAAGATCAGAATACTACATACACATCACAGCTTAATTTATTAGGAATTTAGACATTTTTATTATCAGTTTAATCCAGAAATATAACATCAGCAGGTTTGTGACAGTATATATGTGTATGTGTATATTTCTTATGAACGCTACAACATGTATAGATGATATATTTATTGCTACAGCAAGAATGCAAAATACAGTAATCATAAAGATTAGACTGTACCCAGCGGAGGGTCCCATGCCGAGGGCACCGGAGGCTCCATTCGCACTAGTCGACATAGTGCGTTGCTCGAAGTCGCGGATCACAGTCGATGCAGGAAGATATTCACAGTGCAGTCCCACGAACGGATCACCAGAAAGAAGAAGACACCTCGACGAGGACTGATCCAAGAGCGATCTCCAGAAAGAAAATGTACGAGCAGTCGCTGATCGCTCCCCAAAAAACTAATCGCCACTCACCCCGTGTAGGATTCTGAGGCGGACGAGGGTTCCGGAGGCACCTGCTCTCCCGCTCCTCCGTGCGCGTAGAGGTACGGGACGGGGGAATTAGAAATCTGCTGAACTGTGTTTTTTTTTCTCGGGAGTGGTTACGAAAGAATCTCTCTCTTCTGGACTGACGGGAGACAGGACATATGGCTGCTGACGGGAAGAGAAGACGAAGACAGCGTAGAATCCCAGGAGACGGAAAGCGGAAGGGACGGTAACTGATGCAATCAGTTGCCTCCACCATCAAAGAGCGAAACTCCCGTGATAATGTGGATTTAAGTGGCAAAAGACTGCCCACGCCCGCCCGCTCGCCGCCCGCCTGCCACGGCCACGGCCTCGGCCCAGCCCCAGCCCACGCCCACGCCCACGGCCCGGCCCGGCCCGGCCAGCGGCGGCGACGGCGCGCGCGCGTGTGACACGCCTTTATCCTTTTTCCAGCTTCTCAATTTAGATGAATAATTTCCAACCATATAAGCTGAGTCAGCGCTCAGTCAAAATCTCGTATGGTATTAAACCATGCAACACTTAATATTACGTACCATAGAGTTTTATTTGATTCATTAAATATTATATGGGCCAAGCCCATATTATATCCAACAATCCCCACCAAACTCTAGGGTTTATAACAAAGTAGTCTTAGAACTATATTTTTTTTATATACCAGTGTTTCGATGGAGACTGTTAAGTTGAACATCCATCTAGAACAATAGTTTCACTCAGTCATAACTGAACAATGGACTAAGCCTTAAATTGACAGTTTTGTATGAAGTGAATGTCACTAAAGTCCTTAGCTGATACTAGACAGCAAAAGACATCCCCTCTATTTGAAGCATATAAGTCATACTTCAGTACCTTTCATGAGTATTTAGAGATCACCCAAATCTCATAAACTGTGACCGGCAGTCTGACTCATATAGGTGAGTTCCTCAAAAGATGTTCTATAGGACAACATCTTTGCTTTGACAAGCCACTTAGAACACATTAAGGCAAAAGCCAGCCTGCCTTACAGAAAGGAAAGATATGCATCAGAAATGAATCTTACTAAGGATATTTTCTCATAATTTACTACTAGCTTGTTTCACCGTCCTACTTTACGGGATCTCCGATCACATAGAACAGGTTACCACTATAGTAAATTTCAAGTGGGTCTCAAACCCATCTTTCTTGATGCACTTTCTATCATATTGCGTGATAGACCCTTAGTGGACTGATCTGCCAGATTATTAGACGTGTGAACATAGTCCAACGCTATTACTCCGGAGTTTCTTAATTTTCTGACAGATTTTAGTCGCCTTTTAACATGCCTTGTGGACTTCATGTTATCCTTAGAACTGTTAACCTTCATAATCACAGTCTGGTTATCACAGTTCATAGAAATAGCCAGTATGGGTTTTTCAACAACCGGTAAATCCATAAGGAGATCACGAAGCCACTCAGCCTCAGATCCAGCAGTGTCTAATGTTGTGAGTTCTGCTTCCATTATAGACTTTATTAAGATAGTCTGCTTGCAAGACTTCCAGGAAACAGCACCACCTCCAAGCGAAAACACATATCCACTTGTGGCATAAAGCTCATCAACATCAGAAATCCAGTTGGCATCACAATAGCCTTCCATCACTTTTGGATATCCGGTATAACAAATACCATAGCTCATGGTCCCATTTAGGTAGCGCATCACTCTCTCAAGAGCATGCCAGTGATCATCTCTCGAATTTGACACAAACCGGCTCAGCTTGCACATAGCAAACGAGATGTCAGGCCTTGTTGCACTAGCAAGATACATGAGTGAACCAATGATCTGGGAATATCTTAACTAATCCCTTGCTATTCTTCGATTTTTCCTCAATAGCACACTAGGGTCATAAGGTGTAGGAGCAGGTGCACAATCACTAAACCCAAAGCGACTCAGCACCTTTTCCACATAATGGGTTTGTAACAAAGTTACCCCACCATTCCCTTCTCTTAGAAGCTTGATATTAAGAATAACATCAGACTCTCCCAAATCTTTCATCTCAAAAATTTTAGATAGAAATTCTTTCACCTCCTCGATCACTTTGAGGCTAGATCCAAAGATCAGTATGTCATCAACATATAAGCACAAAATGACTCCATCACCCCCACCATACCGATAGTACACACATTTGTCAGCTTCATTCACAACAAAGCTAGCAGATGTTAAAGTTCTGTCGAACTTCTCATGCCATTGCTTAGGAGCTTGTTTTAGGCCGTATAATGACTTTAATAATTTACACACCTTGCCTTCTTGACCATTTGCTACAAACCCATCAGGCTGATCCATATAGATCTCCTCCTCCAACTCTCCGTTTAGAAAATCTGTCTTAACGTCCATTTGATGAACGATAAGACCATAAGAGGCTGCCAGGGAAAGCAAAACTCGAATTATAGTCAATCAGGCAACCGGTGAATAAGTATCAAAGAAATCCTCACCCTCCTTTTGAGTATAACCCTTGGCCACAAGCCTTGCCTTGTACCTCTCAATGGTACCATCAGGCCTAAGCTTTTTCTTGAACACCCATTGCATCCTATAGGCTTACACCCATAGGGACGATCAACAATTTCCCAAGTTTCATTGGACATAACAGAATCCATCTCACTCCGTACTACTTCCTTCCATAAGTCAGCATCAGAAGAAGATTATGCCTCTTCAATGGTCGTTGGTGTGTCATCCACAAGATATACAATATAGTCATCACCAAAAGACTTTGCAGTCCTCTGTCTCTTGCTTTTCCTGGTGACTATAGTGTCATCCTCCTCTGAATTTTGCACATAGGGTTCCTCAATTTGTTCTATCGGAGTAAAATTTTTATGCTCATGGGGAATTATAAATTCATGACTAGTTGTGCTAGATGTGTTTTTTATGGGAAACTCATTCTCAAAGAATGTAGCGTCTCTAGATTCTATGATTGTATCAACAGCCATCTCAGGAACACTAGAGTTTATAATTAAAAATCTATAACCCACACTGTGAATAGCATAACCAAGAAAGACACCATCAACAGTCTTTGGTTCAAGCTTTCGCTTTTTGTTTATTGGCATATTCACCTTTGCCAAACAACCCCAAGTTCGCAGGTAAGAGAGATTTAATCTCTTCTTCTCCCATTCCTCAAATGGTGCGATTTCTTTGTTCTTTGTGGACACTCTATTCAGGACATGACACGGTGTCAATATAGCCTCACCCCACCATTTCTTAGATAGTCCTGCAGTCTTCAACATGGCATTAACCAAATCAGTTAGAGTACGGTTCTTTCTCTCTGCAATCCCATTGGACTGTGGTGAGTATGGTGGCGTCCTCTTATGAATAATTCCATGCACCGTGTAAAACTCAGAAAATTCATTTGAGAAATATTCTCCCCCGCGATTGGACCGCAAACGCTTGATTTTCTTCTTAAGTTGATTTTCTACCTCAACTTTATAGACCTTAAAATAATGCAACGCTTCATCTTTTGTTTTCAGCAAATACACGTAGCAAAATCTAGTGCAATCATCTATAAAATTCATGAAGTATCGTCTACCACCTTTAGTCAATTCGCCATTCATTTCGCATAAATCAGAATGAATGAGTTCTAATGGTGCCAAGTTCCTCGCCTCAGCAGCCTTGTGAGGCTTGCGCGGTTGCTTTTATTGCACACACACCTGACACTTAGAATCTTTGACTAAGTTAAATTTTGGGATTAAATTCAGATTTGCAAGCCGCGTGAGATAACCAAAATTAATGTGATAAAGTCGTGAATGCCATATATTCGACTCATCCAAAATAATAACATTATTCACTACTTTATTACACACATCATCAAGCAAAGATAGGCGGAACAAGCCTCTGCAATCATAACCTTTTCCAACAAATGTTCCATGTCTCGACACAACACATTTATTGGACTCAAGCACAATTTTAAAGTCACCACGACACATCTGAGAAGCGCTAACAAGATTCTTCTTGATAGAGGGGACATGCTGCACATTCTTTAATAGCACCGTCTTTCCCGAAATAAACTTTAGAACGACCGTACCAGCACCAAGAACACACGCATGCGAACCATTTCCCATTAGCAAGGCTCCACTTCTGCCGGCCTGATAGGAAATAAACAAAGAAACATCAGTACACACATGAATATTAGCACCACTGTCCATCCACCACTCAGGTGAAAGACAAACTGAAAGAACAAAGGGTAAAGAATTACCATATCTAGATGTTCCTCCTCCAGTCTCGCTAATGACCATATTTACTGATTTCTTTTCTTGCTTGTATTTATGGTCTGGGCATGTACTTGCCCAATGCTCATCACTCCCGCAAACAAAGCATCCTCCATCTTTTTTGTTATTTTTCTTCTTAAATTGTGCAGCCTGCTTAGGCTTTGCATTGTTGTTCTCTTGCATGTTCTTCTTCTTTTTATTACGAGATGCAAATGAGTTTTTCTTCTGCACCATATTGGCAGCGGAAGACTCAACTTCTTTTCCATGGTTGTCTTTTGCTCTCACCTTCTCCTCAACATCAAGAGATCCAATAAGCTCAGCCACGCTAAACTCATGTCTCTTGTGTTTTAGAGAAGTAGTAAAATCCCTCCAAGAAGGTGGCAGCTTAGCGATGATACCGCCAGCCATAAACTTGTCGGGCAACAGACACGGGAAATGTTCTAGTTCCTTCGCTAGCGCCTGTATCTCATGAGCCTGTTCGACCACAGAACGGTTTTCAACCATTTTGTAGTCGTACAACTGCTCCATAAGGTACAGCTCACTGTCAGCATCAGAAACCCCAAACTTTGCCTCAAGAGCATCCCATAATTCTTTGCCTGATGTGCAAGATATGTAGTTTTTCTCATACTTGGGATGAAGTGCACTAATCACGGCGTCTCAAAACAGGTTATCGGCAGCCAAGAACTTTCGCTCCTCCTTAGGAGTAAACTATTCAGCCCCTGTGCGGCGTGATAGTAGTTCATCGCAGTCAACCACAATACCATCTTAGCACGCCATATCATAAAATTCTTGCCATTAAAATTATTCGGCTTCAAAGCGGCAGTAAAACCACTGACAGAAAATTACCTAACATTAGGTTTTTGGATTGTTAGGAATTTAGGCATTTTCATTGTCAGTTTAATCCAGAAATATAACATCAGCAGGTTTGTGACAGCATATATGTGCATGTGTATATTTCTTATGAACGCTACAGCATGCATAGATGACATACTTATTGCTACAGCAAGAATGTAAAATACAGTAATCATAGAGATTAGACTGTACGCAGCAGAGAGTCCCATGCCGAGGGCATCGGGGACTCCATTCGCACTAGTCGACATAGTGCGTTGCTCGAAGTCGCGGACCACAGTCGATGCAGAAAGATGTTCGCAGTGCAGTCCTATGAACGGATCACCAAGAAGAAGAAGAAGACACCTCGACGAGGACTGATCCAAGAGTGATCTCCAGGAAGAAGATGTACGAGCAGTCGCTGATCGCTCCCCAAAAACCTAATCGCCGCTCACCCCGTGCAGGATTCTCAGGCGGAAGAGGGTTCCGGAGGCACCTGCTCTCCCGCGCACGCGCGTAGAGGTACGGGACGGGGAAATCAGAAAGCTGCCGAACTGTGTTTTTCTCGGGAGTGGTTACGGAAGAATCTCTCTCTTCTGGACTGACGGGATACAGGATATATGGCTGCTGACGTAGAATCCCAGGAGACGGAAAGCGGAAGGGACGGTAACTGATGCAATCAGTTGCCTCCACCATCAAAGAGTGAAACTCCCGTGATAATGTGGATTTAAGTGGTAAAAGACTGCCCACGCCGGTAACTGATGCAATCAGTTGCCTCCACCATTAAAGAGCGAAACTCCCGTGATAATGTGGATTTAAGTGGCAAAAGACTGCCCACGCCCGCTCGCCTCCTGCCTGCCTCGCCATGGCCCGGCCCGGCCGGCGGTGGCGCGCGCGCGTGTGGCACGTCTTTATCCTTTTTACAGCTTCTCAATTTAGATGAATAATTTCCAACCATATAAGCCGAGTCAGTGTTCAATCAAAATCCCGTATGGTATTAAGCTATGCAACACTTAATGTTACGTACCATAGAGTTTTATTTGATTCATTAAATCATATATGGGCCAAGCCCATATTATATCCAACATAATTTACATCATGAGCCAGGTTCAACATCTCTAGAATCTGAAAAATCATAATACTTAGAACACGTTTTTGTTGGTTCACTTCCTACCTTTCTTAAGAGTCATTCTTTTACCGGGTATCCTAAACTAAAAAGCAATTGCAAATTCCTAATACATCTTTTTTATTTTGTTGGCTAGAGAAAAGATGGCTTACTGGAAGCAGCGAGGCAAAATAAAAGCAATGAAAGAAGGTGATGCTAGTATAAAATTATTCCATGCTCTGATGCTCATGCCTCGATCAAGTATATAGGTCCAGTCAGATCAAAGAAATTGAGGTGGACTGTGCAGTTGTCAGTGATCATGCTGCTAAGACCCAAGCTTTCACCTCCTTCTACACTGAGCTGCTTGGTGCAGTAGTGGATACAAGATGGGATTTCAGTTTACAGGAAGTCTGTGGTGATCAAGCCCCTGTTGATGACTCCACCCTGTCATCAATCCAGGATTGGAACAACTTCTGTGTCCCTTCAAGTATCACAATCCAGGAGGCCAAATCTGTGTTGCGTGGCATGGGCAGGAATAGCGCTTGACGGGTTTTGTGCTTCCTTCTATACCGCTGCTTGGGACTTTATCAAGCCAGAATTGGAACAACTTCTGTGTCCCTTCAAGTCTTCAACAACAATGAGGCAGAAATGGAGAGGATAAATAGAGCCTACATTGTCCTGCTGCCCAAAAAGCCAGGTGTGATCTCACCTGCAAAATTTCTCTGTGAAGCTCATCTCGAAGGTCCTCACAAGTAGGTTACAAAATCAAATTCAAAGTCTGGTAGCTCTTGACCAAACTGGATTTATAAAAGGGAGATCGATCTCTTAAAATTTCATCCTTGCCACCGAACTGGTTCAGTGCTGCTATAAGAGGAAAATTCCTAGCTTGGTAATTAAACTAGATTTTGCGAAGGCTTATGACTCAGTGAACTGGCAGAGCCTCATGGCGATTATGGAGTGTTGAGGGTTCTAAAAAAAATGGTGTTTGTGGATCAGGTCGCTTCTCAGGACGTCCATGTCAGCAGTATTAGTAAACGGAGTGCCAGGACCCAAACGAGGGCTGCGATAGGGGGACCCCATTTCCCCATACCTGTTCTTGCTTGTGGCTGATGTGCTTCAGGCTCTGATCAATCACGACGGCTCTATCTCCCATCCTCTTGCACCGGATAGGAACTGCCCCATTCTTCAATATACGGATGACACACTGCTACTTATCCCTGCAGAGCTAGGTGCAGTTCAGACACTCAAATCCCTCCTGGACCAATTCTCAGCTGCTACAGCCCTGATGAAGATCAACTACCACAAAAGCACCTTGGTGGCACAGTTCTGAAGCAGAGTGCAGCCAGTTCAAAGCAGTTCTGCAGTGCAAAGTTGACAGTTTCCCTCAGGTGTACCTGGGGCTCCCCCTCTCTGATGTCAAGCTCAATTTGTCAGCATTTACTCCATTGATTGCAAGAGCAGATAAACAGCTCGCGGGATGGGAAGCGATGTTCCTGAATCCCAAAGGAAGACAAGTTCTTGTGAACTCAGTTGTGGACAGTGCCATCTCTTACCTCATGGCTGCTATGCTTCTTCCTGCAGAAACTATTGAATCCTTAGACCAGAAAAGAAGAACCTTTATTTGGTCAGGGAAGGGCCGCACCAATGGGGCTAGATGCCTAGTTGCATGGAATCAGGTGTGCATGCCGAAAGAAAAAGGCGGGCTCGGAGTGAAGGACGTTACCGTTCAAAACCAATGCTTCCTGCTGAAACTTCTCCATAGGCTGCATCACCCCGCCAACTCGGCTTGGGCTCAGTGGTCACGTGAAGAAGTGGATTTGAGCATTTTGAAAGGTAAAAATGCTGTTGGTCCTCACTGGGAGGCGCTGCGCTCGCTTCTTCCACTGTACCAGAGTATCACCTTTGTAGACGTTGGCGATGGCCGAGCAACAGACTTTTGGAATGACTGCTGGACAGGGAAGGTGCCGCTAGCTGCTTGCTTCTCTAACCTCTTCAGTCATGAAAAGGTTAAAGAAATTCAGCTTCTTTTTGAACGTAATGAAAAATAAGAAATTCAGCTTCAAAAAGTGGTAGATAATGGAATTCATGAATTCTTGGTACCACGCCTTTCGAGAATGTCTGCAGGAGAGTTGGAACAGGTGTTAGGTATTATCACTGAGATAGTGCTTGAAGATAGGCCGGATAACCGTATCTGCCCATTTGCCGCTGCTGATGGTGTGCTTCAGGCTGGACCTGTATATAAAGCTATCAAAACACATGGCATCAGCCAGAGCCTTCTCTTGCTAGCTTGGTCCAATTGTGCCCCCCCTCGGGTCCAGTTCTTTGCCTGGCTTTTGATCCAAAAAAGAATCCAGTGCCGAGCAAACCTGAAGAAGAAATCAATTGTAGAAGATGACAACTGCGAGCTGTGCAAGCAAGCATTAGAAAGTGCCGATCACTTGATATTTAGGTGTCCCATTGCTGAAAATGTCTGGACAAAAAAGGGTTTTTCAGTGCACGACGCATTGGTAGGACTACTATGGGATGTGAGAAGCCCAGAATCTATTCCTGCCAAACAGTATCATGTGTTTTTGCTGCTGCTGTCCTGGAAGATCTGGAAGCATAGAAATGACGTGGTTTTTCAACATATGGAGCCATCCTTTGCTCGCCTTGGTTTTGCCTTGAAAGAAGCTGCTGCCCTGCGGCAATTTCGCTTTCCTAGTGGTGATAGATATGTAGTCACATATTGGTGTAACGCCTTCGTTTCCATTCTGGCTTGAATCTGTTGAATATGTAATTCCTCCATGTAAAACCTCCTATCATGTTTGAACAGCAAGTGCTTTGCTGTTCCAGAGCAATATAGCAGGTGGGGAATACTCTTTCCCCTCCGCTTTCATAAAAAAAAAAGAAAGAAAGAAAACAGTCGCAGAACAATAATGCTGCCCTTGGTGAGCCTCTTTAGTCTTCGGATTGAGAGGGGGGCCAACTAGATTGTTTCATCAGGTTGGTTCCTCAAGGTTTGTCCCTTAGGCGCCTGCTGAAAAAAAAAACTGAAAGCAGAGGATGATATTGTTCTTGCACATTTCACCTTGTTGGGATGGTGTTGCTTGTGTTTGCGTAAGTACTGGTAAATTCTAGGGGAGTGGGAGCTTTGAAGATGCTGCTTATGTTACTCAAATTAGCTTTTAGGTTTGTTGAAACTCCACTATGATCAACTTTGTCGCTCATGCTTGCCGGGTTGATGTTATTCTTTTTTAGGATTACTTGATTGATGTTATTGATGGGGTGCTGGGCATTTCGATATCACAACAGTATCAGATGGACTATGCCCCTTGTATCAGACTATTATCTTATTTACTTAATGATAATTATTTTTTACCTTGTCGTCATGCTATAAATTTCGCGTGGAACTTGTGCCTGGTTTCATAGCTAGATACTTCTCTTCTGTCTCTGGAAATCGAATTGCTTGCTTGCAGTTGAAATACTCGTGGCAACGAAAAAAATACTTGTGGGAACGATGATTTTAGCAGACTGAATTCAAGTTTGTAGACCTGCACACCTTGAACAAGTAGCCAATGTGTTGGCATAGCCCTGACTGAATTCAGTCATGTGAAGGCTGATGCCACAAGGCCTCCGAAATCAGAAGGTGAAGGAGTCACTCCACGTCTCACATATACTGCACTGGATATATGTGTTCCATATGTCGTTGGAAAAACTTCCGTACCCGGGAACTGCTCCAGGAAGACACAGCCAACTGGACGCCGCATGCCTGGTTTCAATTTGTCCTGTAACACCATTGTCAGTATCAGGATAGCTAACGGTCACGAACGCTAACTCCCTCGGATAGTCAGGAGCGTATCTTGGTCTCGCCCGGCCCCGAGGGCACGGGCACCGTCTCGCCCGACCTCAAAGACGTAGGATCCAGGTCATCCGACCCCAAAGGCGCGGGCTCCGTCTTGCCCAACCCCTCGGGCGAGAGCCCCATCACGTCCGACCCCGAGGGCAAGGACTCCGTCTCGCCCAATCCCGAGAGCGTGGGCTCCGTCTTGTCCGACCCCGAGGGTGCGGGCTTCACCTCGCTCAACCTCGAGGGCGTGGGCTTCGCCTCGGGCGCGGGCTCCGCCTTGTTCGACCCCTCGGGTGCGGGCTTCGCCTCGCTCGACTGAGGTCCATACCGTCCCCAACCACTACGGGTCTAAAAGTACGAGTCCAGGGTCAAACTTCTAGCGTCAGAAGGGGAGCAGGCACGTCTAGACGTGACCCACGGCCACTACGGGCCACGTCTTAGGACGCACGTCGTCAACAGCATCGGACGTGCCGGCACTGTACTACCTACTTCCCATACGGCCTCCAGCGGAGGCATCAGCGAGCCATACCATCCGCTGGGACGGGATGGAGCGCCACGACCGGCTGACGACGCCCGTGTACGGAGCTAGTGACGAACAGGGCCGCGACATGGAGCCATCCCCGTTGTCATCTACAGGGCCGGTGGGACCCGCGTAAAGGAGATGGCAGATGTCGCAATCCCTTGGGGAGGGGGAGGGGACAGCATTCCCACACATCTGACACGTCTGAGCAGCTGAAGGCTTAGGCCCTCGAAAGTAGAGAGAGAGCTCCACCATACTCACTCTTTTCATCAGAGACTTGTGACCATCTTCCTCTCTCGCCTATTTGTAACCCCTACTATAAACCAAGTGCCGGTAACACGAGTAGCAGCAGACTGGACGTAAGGACGTTCCGCCCGAACCAGTATAAATCCTTGTGTCCTCCGATCACACCATCCGGGTTAGACGCCGTGGGGGGTATAACCCCAGGTATCCACGGCAATCAGAAGACATCTTGGCGATGAAGATCTATTCGGATATGATAGATATCATATTTCTTGTAAATACTTACCATATAGCCGAATAGATCTAGGCCTAAACCAACTT